>NW_028245464.1:0-221342 GCF_964263255.1 Lissotriton vulgaris
TTGAAAACGGACCATTTTCCACATTTCTGAAGCATGACGTAATGGGGGGGTGTTATCTCTTTTGTCGAAAATCAGCCGTTTTTGCTCGAACATTAAATGCCTCCAAATGGTATTTAATTAACTTCCAGGGTGAAGAAACCCTTTTTTGAGAACTCAGAGTGAGTAAATTGGCCATTTTCATGCACTTTTAACCATTCCATAAATCTTGTGTTTTGGGCCCCTGGAAGCATGAAAATCACTTTAAACATGCTAATTTTAGCTCTAACACTGATGATCCACCTACAAATGTGAACTGACGTTCAAAAATAAAACATTTGAAAACGGACCATTTTCCACATTTCTGAAGCATGACGTAATGGGGGGGTGTTATCTCTTTAGTCGAAAATCAGCCGTTTTTGCTCGAACATTAAATGCCTCCAAATGGTATTTAATTAACTTCCCGGGGTGAAGAAACCCTTTTTGAGAACTCAGAGTGAGTAAATTGGCCATTTTCATGCACTTTTAACCATTCCATAAATCTTGTGTTTTGGGCCCCTGGAAGCATGAAAATCACTTTAAACATGCTAATTTTAGCTCTAACACTGATGATCCACCTACAAATGTGAACTGACGTTCAAAAATAAAACATTTGAAAACGGACCAGTTTCCACATTTCTGAAGCATGACGTAATGGGGGGGTGTTATCTCTTTTGTCGAAAATCAGCCGTTTTTGCTCGAACATTAAATGCCTCCAAATGGTATTTAATTAACTTCCCGAGCCCCTGGAAGCATGAAAATCACTTTAAACATGCTAATTTTAGCTCTAACACTGAAGATCCACCTACAAATGTGAACTGACGTTCAAAAATAAAACATTTGAAAACGGACCATTTTCCACATTTCTGAAGCATGGCGTAATGGGGGGGTGTTATCTCTTTTGTCGAAAATCAGCCGTTTTTGCTCGAACATTAAATGCCTCCAAATGGTATTTAATTAACTTCCCGGGGTGAAGAAACCCTTTTTGAGAACTCAGAGTGAGTAAATTGGCCATTTTCGTGCACTTTTAACCATTCCATAAATCTTGTGTTTTGGGCCCCTGGAAGCATGAAAATCACTTTAAACATGCTAATTTTAGCTCTAACACTGATGATCCACCTACAAATGTGAACTGACGTTCAAAAATAAAACATTTGAAAACGGACCATTTTCCACATTTCTGAAGCATGACGTAATTGGGGGGTGTTATCTCTTTTGTCGAAAATCAGCCGTTTTTGCTCGAACATTAAATGCCTCCAAATGGTATTTAATTAACTTCCCGGGGTGAAGAAACCCTTTTTGAGAACTCAGAGTGAGTAAATTGGCCATTTTCATGCACTTTTAACCATTCCATAAATCTTGTGTTTTGGGCCCCTGGAAGCATGAAAATCACTTTAAACATGCTAATTTTAGCTCTAACACTGATGATCCACCTACAAATGTGAACTGACGTTCAAAAATAAAACATTTGAAAACGGACCATTTTCCACATTTCTGAAGCATGACGTAATGGGGGGGTGTTATCTCTTTTGTCGAAAATCAGCCGTTTTTGCTCGAACATTAAATGCCTCCAAATGGTATTTAATTAACTTCCCGAGCCCCTGGAAGCATGAAAATCACTTTAAACATGCTAATTTTAGCTCTAACACTGATGATCCACCTACAAATGTGAACTGACGTTCAAAAATAAAACATTTGAAAACGGACCATTTTCCACATTTCTGAAGCATGACGTAATGGGGGGGTGTTATCTCTTTTGTCGAAAATCAGCCGTTTTTGCTCGAACATTAAATGCCTCCAAATGGTATTTAATTAACTTCCCGAGCCCCTGGAAGCATGAAAATCACTTTAAACATGCTAATTTTAGCTCTAACACTGATGATCCACCTACAAATGTGAACTGACGTTCAAAAATAAAACATTTGAAAACGGACCATTTTCCACATTTCTGAAGCATGACGTAATGGGGGGGTGTTATCTCTTTTGTCGAAAATCAGCCGTTTTTGCTCGAACATTAAATGCCTCCAAATGGTATTTAATTAACTTCCCGGGGTGAAGAAACCCTTTTTGAGAACTCAGAGTGAGTAAATTGGCCATTTTCATGCACTTTTAACCATTCCATAAATCTTGTGTTTTGGGCCCCAAGAAGCATGAAAATCACTTTAAACATGCTAATTTTAGCTCTAACACTGATGATCCACCTACAAATGTGAACTGACGTTCAAAAATAAAACATTTGAAAACGGACCATTTTCCACATTTCTGAAGCATGACGTAATGGGGGGGTGTTATCTCTTTTGTCGAAAATCAGCCGTTTTTGCTCGAACATTAAATGCCTCCAAATGGTATTTAATTAACTTCCCGGGGTGAAGAAACCCTTTTTGAGAACTCAGAGTGAGTAAATTGGCCATTTTCATGCACTTTTAACCATTCCATAAATCTTGTGTTTTGGGCCCCTGGAAGCATGAAAATCACTTTAAACATGCTCATTTTAGCTCTAACACTGATGATCCACCTACAAATGTGAACTGACGTTCAAAAATAAAACATTTGAAAACGGACCATTTTCCACATTTCTGAAGCATGACGTAATGGGGGGGTGTTATCTCTTTTGTCGAAAATCAGCCGTTTTTGCTCGAACATTAAATGCCTCCAAATGGTATTTAATTAACTTCCCAAACCCCTGGAAGCATGAAAATCACTTTAAACATGCTAATTTTAGCTCTAACACTGATGATCCACCTACAAATGTGAACTGACGTTCAAAAATAAAACATTTGAAAACGGACCATTTTCCACATTTCTGAAGCATGACGTAATGGGGGGGGTGTTATCTCTTTTGTCGAAAATCAGCCGTATTTGCTAGAACATTAAATGCCTCCAAATGGTATTTAATTAACTTCCCAGTGTGAAGAAACCCTTTTTGAGAACTCAGAGTGAGTAAATTGGCCATTTTCATGCACTTTTAACCATTCCATAAATCTTGTGTTTTGGGCCCCTGGAAGCATGAAAATCACTTTAAACATGCTAATTTTAGCTCTAACACTGATGATCCACCTACAAATGTGAACTGACGTTCAAAAATAAAACATTTGAAAACGGACCATTTTCCACATTTCTGAAGCATGACGTAATGGGGGGGTGTTATCTCTTTTGTCGAAAATCAGCCGTTTTTGCTCGAACATTAAATGCCTCCAAATTGTATTTAATTAACTTCCCGAGCCCCTGGAAGCATGAAAATCACTTTAAACATGCTAATTTTAGCTCTAACACTGAAGATCCACCTACAAATGTGAACTGACGTTCAAAAATAAAACATTTGAAAACGGACCATTTTCCACATTTCTGAAGCATGACGTAATGGGGGGGTGTTATCTCTTTTGTCGAAAATCAGCCGTTTTTGCTCGAACATTAAATGCCTCCAAATGGTATTTAATTAACTTCCCGGGGTGAAGAAACCCTTTTTGAGAACTCAGAGTGAGTAAATTGGCCATTTTCATGCACTTTTAACCATTCCATAAATCTTGTGTTTTGGGCCCCTGGAAGCATGAAAATCACTTTAAACATGCGAATTTTAGCTCTAACACTGATGATCCACCTACAAATGTGAACTGACGTTCAAAAATAAAACATTTGAAAACGGACCATTTTCCACATTTCTGAAGCATGACGTAATGGGGGGGTGTTATCTCTTTTGTCGAAAATCAGCCGTTTTTGCTCGAACATTAAATGCCTCCAAATGGTATTTAATTAACTTCCCGGGGTGAAGAAACCCTTTTTGAGAACTCAGAGTGAGTAAATTGGCCATTTTCATGCACTTTTAACCATTCCATAAATCTTGTGTTTTGGGCCCCTGGAAGCATGAAAATCACTTTAAACATGCTAATTTTAGCTCTAACACTGATGATCCACCTACAAATGTGAACTGACGTTCAAAAATAAAACATTTGAAAACGGACCATTTTCCACATTTCTGAAGCATGACGTAATGGGGGGGTGTTATCTCTTTTGTCGAAAATCAGCCGTTTTTGCTCTAACATTAAATGCCTCCAAATGGTATTTAATTAACTTCCCGAGCCCCTGGAAGCATGAAAATCACTTTAAACATGCTAATTTTAGCTCTAACACTGATGATCCACCTACAAATGTGAACTGACGTTCAAAAATAAAACATTTGAAAACGGACCATTTTCCACATTTCTGAAGCATGACGTAATGGGGGGTTGTTATCTCTTTTGTCGAAAATCAGCCGTTTTTGCTCGAACATTAAATGCCTCCAAATGATATTTAATTAACTTCCCGAGCCCCTGGAAGCATGAAAATCACTTTAAACATGCTAATTTTAGCTCTAACACTGATGATCCACCTACAAATGTGAACTGACGTTCAAAAATAAAACATTTGAAAACGGACCATTTTCCACATTTCTGAAGCATGACGTAATGGGGGGGTGTTATCTCTTTTGTCGAAAATCAGCCGTTTTTGCTCGAACATTAAATGCCTCCAAATGGTATTTAATTAACTTCCCGGGGTGAAGAAACCCTTTTTGAGAACTCAGAGTGAGTAAATTGGCCATTTTCATGCACTTTTAACCATTCCATAAATCTTGTGTTTTGGGCCCCTGGAAGCATGAAAATCACTTTAAACATGCTAATTTTAGCTCTAACACTGATGATCCACCTACAAATGTGAACTGACGTTCAAAAATAAAACATTTGAAAACGGACCATTTTCCACATTTCTGAAGCATGACGTAATGGGGGGTGTTATCTCTTTTGTCGAAAATCAGCCGTTTTTGCTCGAACATTAAATGCCTCCAAATGGTATTTAATTAACTTCCCAAACCCCTGGAAGCATGAAAATCACTTTAAACATGCTAATTTTAGCTCTAACACTGATGATCCTTCTACAAATGTGAACTGACGTTCAAAAATAAAACATTTGAAAACGGACCATTTTCCACATTTCTGAAGCATGACGTAATGGGGGGGTGTTATCTCTTTTGTCGAAAATCAGCCGTTTTTGCTCGAACATTAAATGCCTCCAAATGGTATTTAATTAACTTCCCAGGGTGAAGAAACCCTTTTTGAGAACTCAGAGTGAGTAAATTGGCCATTTTCATGCACTTTTAACCATTCCATAAATCTTGTGTTTTGGGCCCCTGGAAGCATGAAAATCACTTTAAACATGCTAATTTTAGCTCTAACACTGATGATCCACCTACAAATGTGAACTGACGTTCAAAAATAAAACATTTGAAAACGGACCATTTTCCACATTTCTGAAGCATGACGTAATGGGGGGGTGTTATCTCTTTAGTCGAAAATCAGCCGTTTTTGCTCGAACATTAAATGCCTCCAAATGGTATTTAATTAACTTCCCGGGGTGAAGAAACCCTTTTTGAGAACTCAGAGTGAGTAAATTGGCCATTTTCATGCACTTTTAACCATTCCATAAATCTTGTGTTTTGGGCCCCTGGAAGCAGGAAAATCACTTTAAACATGCTAATTTTAGCTCTAACACTGATGATCCACCTACAAATGTGAACTGACGTTCAAAAATAAAACATTTGAAAACAGACCATTTTCCACATTTCTGAAGCATGACGTAATGGGGGGGTGTTATCTCTTTTGTCGAAAATCAGCCGTTTTTGCTCGAACATTAAATGCCTCCAAATGGTATTTAATTAACTTCCCGAGCCCCTGGAAGCATGAAAATCACTTTAAACATGCTAATTTTAGCTCTAACACTGAAGATCCACCTACAAATGTGAACTGACGTTCAAAAATAAAACATTTGAAAACGGACCATTTTCCACATTTCTGAAGCATGGCGTAATGGGGGGGTGTTATCTCTTTTGTCGAAAATCAGCCGTTTTTGCTCGAACATTAAATGCCTCCAAATGGTATTTAATTAACTTCCCGGGGTGAAGAAACCCTTTTTGAGAACTCAGAGTGAGTAAATTGGCCATTTTAGTGCACTTTTAACCATTCCATAAATCTTGTGTTTTGGGCCCCTGGAAGCATGAAAATCACTTTAAACATGCTAATTTTAGCTCTAACACTGATGATCCACCTACAAATGTGAACTGACGTTCAAAAATAAAACATTTGAAAACGGACCATTTTCCACATTTCTGAAGCATGACGTAATGGGGGGGTGTTATCTCTTTTGTCGAAAATCAGCCGTTTTTGCTCGAACATTAAATGCCTCCAAATGGTATTTAATTAACTTCCCGGGGTGAAGAAACCCTTTTTGAGAACTCAGAGTGAGTAAATTGGCCATTTTCATGCACTTTTAACCATTCCATAAATCTTGTGTTTTGGGCCCCTGGAAGCATGAAAATCACTTTAAACATGCTAATTTTAGCTCTAACACTGATGATCCACCTACAAATGTGAACTGACGTTCAAAAATAAAACATTTGAAAACGGACCATTTTCCACATTTCTGAAGCATGACGTAATGGGGGGGTGTTATCTCTTTTGTCGAAAATCAGCCGTTTTTGCTCGAACATTAAATGCCTCCAAATGGTATTTAATTAACTTCCCGGGGTGAAGAAACCCTTTTTGAGAACTCAGAGTGAGTAAATTGGCCATTTTCATGCACTTTTAACCATTCCATAAATCTTGTGTTTTGGGCCCCTGGAAGCATGAAAATCACTTTAAACATGCTAATTTTAGCTCTAACACTGATGATCCACCTACAAATGTGAACTGACATTCAAAAATAAAACATTTGAAAACGGACCATTTTCCACATTTCTGAAGCATGACGTAATGGGGGGGTGTTATCTCTTTTGTCGAAAATCAGCCGTTTTTGCTCGAACATTAAATGCCTCCAAATGGTATTTAATTAACTTCCCGAGCCCCTGGAAGCATGAAAATCACTTTAAACATGCTAATTTTAGCTCTAACACTGATGATCCACCTACAAATGTGAACTGACGTTCAAAAATAAAACATTTGAAAACGGACCATTTTCCACATTTCTGAAGCATGACGTAATGGGGGGGTGTTATCTCTTTTGTCGAAAATCAGCCGTTTTTGCTCGAACATTAAATGCCTCCAAATGGTATTTAATTAACTTCCCGTGGTGAAGAAACCCTTTTTGAGAACTCAGAGTGAGTAAATTGGCCATTTTCATGCACTTTTAACCATTCCATAAATCTTGTGTTTTGGGCCCCAAGAAGCATGAAAATCACTTTAAACATGCTAATTTTAGCTCTAACACTGATGATCCACCTACAAATGTGAACTGACGTTCAAAAATAAAACATTTGAAAACGGACCATTTTCCACATTTCTGAAGCATGACGTAATGGGGGGGTGTTATCTCTTTTGTCGAAAATCAGCCGTTTTTGCTCGAACATTAAATGCCTCCAAATGGTATTTAATTAACTTCCCGGGGTGAAGAAACCCTTTTTGAGAACTCAGAGTGAGTAAATTGGCCATTTTCATGCACTTTTAACCATTCCATAAATCTTGTGTTTTGGGCCCCTGGAAGCATGAAAATCACTTTAAACATGCTAATTTTAGCTCTAACACTGATGATCCACCTACAAATGTGAACTGACGTTCAAAAATAAAACATTTGAAAACGGACCATTTTCCACATTTCTGAAGCATGACGTAATGGGGGGGTGTTATCTCTTTTGTCGAAAATCAGCCGTTTTTGCTCGAACATTAAATGCCTCCAAATGGTATTTAATTAACTTCCCGGGGTGAAGAAACCCTTTTTGAGAACTCAGAGTGAGTAAATTGGCCATTTTCATGCACTTTTAACCATTCCATAAATCTTGTGTTTTGGGCCCCTGGAAGCATGAAAATCACTTTAAACATGCTAATTTTAGCTCTAACACTGATGATCCACCTACAAATGTGAACTGACATTCAAAAATAAAACATTTGAAAACGGACCATTTTCCACATTTCTGAAGCATGACGTAATGGGGGGGTGTTATCTCTTTTGTCGAAAATCAGCCGTTTTTGCTCGAACATTAAATGCCTCCAAATGGTATTTAATTAACTTCCCGAGCCCCTGGAAGCATGAAAATCACTTTAAACATGCTAATTTTAGCTCTAACACTGATGATCCACCTACAAATGTGAACTGACGTTCAAAAATAAAACATTTGAAAACGGACCATTTTCCACATTTCTGAAGCATGACGTAATGGGGGGGTGTTATCTCTTTTGTCGAAAATCAGCCGTTTTTGCTCGAACATTAAATGCCTCCAAATGGTATTTAATTAACTTCCCGTGGTGAAGAAACCCTTTTTGAGAACTCAGAGTGAGTAAATTGGCCATTTTCATGCACTTTTAACCATTCCATAAATCTTGTGTTTTGGGCCCCAAGAAGCATGAAAATCACTTTAAACATGCTAATTTTAGCTCTAACACTGATGATCCACCTACAAATGTGAACTGACGTTCAAAAATAAAACATTTGAAAACGGACCATTTTCCACATTTCTGAAGCATGAAGTAATGGGGGGGTGTTATCTCTTTTGTCGAAAATCAGCCGTTTTTGCTCGAACATTAAATGCCTCCAAATGGTATTTAATTAACTTCCCGGGGTGAAGAAACCCTTTTTGAGAACTCAGAGTGAGTAAATTGGCCATTTTCATGCACTTTTAACCATTCCATAAATCTTGTGTTTTGGGCCCCTGGAAGCATGAAAATCACTTTAAACATGCTCATTTTAGCTCTAACACCGATGATCCACCTACAAATGTGAACTGACGTTCAAAAATAAAACATTTGAAAACGGACCATTTTCCACATTTCTGAAGCATGACGTAATGGGGGGGTGTTATCTCTTTTGTCGAAAATCAGCCGTTTTTGCTCGAACATTAAATGCCTCCAAATGGTATTTAATTAACTTCCCAAACCCCTGGAAGCATGAAAATCACTTTAAACATGCTAATTTTAGCTCTAACACTGATGATCCACCTACAAATGTGAACTGACGTTCAAAAATAAAACATTTGAAAACGGACCATTTTCCACATTTCTGAAGCATGACGTAATGGGGGGGTGTTATCTCTTTTGTCGAAAATCAGCCGTTTTTGCTCGAACATTAAATGCCTCCAAATGGTATTTAATTAACTTCCCGGGGTGAAGAAACCCTTTTTGAGAACTCAGAGTGAGTAAATTGGCCATTTTCATGCACTTTTAACCATTCCATAAATCTTGTGTTTTGGGCCCCTGGAAGCATGAAAATCACTTTAAACATGCTAATTTTAGCTCTAACACTGATGATCCACCTACAAATGTGAACTGACGTTCAAAAATAAAACATTTGAAAACGGACCATTTTCCACATTTCTGAAGCATGACGTAATGGGGGGGTGTTATCTCTTTTGTCGAAAATCAGCCGTTTTTGCTCGAACATTAAATGCCTCCAAATGGTATTTAATTAACTTCCCGGGGTGAAGAAACCCTTTTTGAGAACTCAGAGTGAGTAAATTGGCCATTTTCATGCACTTTTAACCATTCCATAAATCTTGTGTTTTGGGCCCCTGGAAGCATGAAAATCACTTTAAACATGCTAATTTTAGCTCTAACACTGATGATCCACCTACAAATGTGAACTGACATTCAAAAATAAAACATTTGAAAACGGACCATTTTCCACATTTCTGAAGCATGACGTAATGGGGGGGTGTTATCTCTTTTGTCGAAAATCAGCCGTTTTTGCTCGAACATTAAATGCCTCCAAATGGTATTTAATTAACTTCCCGAGCCCCTGGAAGCATGAAAATCACTTTAAACATGCTAATTTTAGCTCTAACACTGATGATCCACCTACAAATGTGAACTGACGTTCAAAAATAAAACATTTGAAAACGGACCATTTTCCACATTTCTTAAGCATGACGTAATGGGGGGGTGTTATCTCTTTTGTCGAAAATCAGCCGTTTTTGCTCGAACATTAAATGCCTCCAAATGGTATTTAATTAACTTCCCGTGGTGAAGAAACCCTTTTTGAGAACTCAGAGTGAGTAAATTGGCCATTTTCATGCACTTTTAACCATTCCATAAATCTTGTGTTTTGGGCCCCAAGAAGCATGAAAATCACTTTAAACATGCTAATTTTAGCTCTAACACTGATGATCCACCTACAAATGTGAACTGACGTTCAAAAATAAAACATTTGAAAACGGACCATTTTCCACATTTCTGAAGCATGACGTAATGGGGGGGTGTTATCTCTTTTGTCGAAAATCAGCCGTTTTTGCTCGAACATTAAATGCCTCCAAATGGTATTTAATTAACTTCCCGGGGTGAAGAAACCCTTTTTGAGAACTCAGAGTGAGTAAATTGGCCATTTTCATGCACTTTTAACCATTCCATAAATCTTGTGTTTTGGGCCCCTGGAAGCATGAAAATCACTTTAAACATGCTCATTTTAGCTCTAACACCGATGATCCACCTACAAATGTGAACTGACGTTCAAAAATAAAACATTTGAAAACGGACCATTTTCCACATTTCTGAAGCATGACGTAATGGGGGGGTGTTATCTCTTTTGTCGAAAATCAGCCGTTTTTGCTCGAACATTAAATGCCTCCAAATGGTATTTAATTAACTTCCCAAACCCCTGGAAGCATGAAAATCACTTTAAACATGCTAATTTTAGCTCTAACACTGATGATCCACCTACAAATGTGAACTGACATTCAAAAATAAAACATTTGAAAACGGACCATTTTCCACATTTCTGAAGCATGACGTAATGGGGGGGTGTTATCTCTTTTGTCGAAAATCAGCCGTATTTGCTAGAACATTAAATGCCTCCAAATGGTATTTAATTAACTTCCCAGGGTGAAGAAACCCTTTTTGAGAACTCAGAGTGAGTAAATTGGCCATTTTCATGCACTTTTAACCATTCCATAAATCTTGTGTTTTGGGCCCCTGGAATCATGAAAATCACTTTAAACATGCTAATTTTAGCTCTAACACTGATGATCCACCTACAAATGTGAACTGACGTTCAAAAATAAAACATTTGAAAACGGACCATTTTCCACATTTCTGAAGCATGACGTAATGGGGGGGTGTTATCTCTTTTGTCGAAAATCAGCCGTTTTTGCTCGAACATTAAATGCCTCCAAATGGTATTTAATTAACTTCCCGGGGTGAAGAAACCCTTTTTGAGAACTCAGAGTGAGTAAATTGGCCATTTTCGTGCACTTTTAACCATTCCATAAATCTTGTGTTTTGGGCCCCTGGAAGCATGAAAATCACTTTAAACATGCTAATTTTAGCTCTAACACTGATGATCCACCTACAAATGTGAACTGACGTTCAAAAATAAAACATTTGAAAACGGACCATTTTCCACATTTCTGAAGCATGACGTAATGGGGGGGTGTTATCTCTTTTGTCGAAAATCAGCCGTTTTTGCTCGAACATTAAATGCCTCCAAATGGTATTTAATTAACTTCCCGGGGTGAAGAAACCCTTTTTGAGAACTCAGAGTGAGTAAATTGGCCATTTTCATGCACTTTTAACCATTCCATAAATCTTGTGTTTTGGGCCCCTGGAAGCATGAAAATCACTTTAAACATGCTAATTTTAGCTCTAACACTGATGATCCACCTACAAATGTGAACTGACGTTCAAAAATAAAACATTTGAAAACGGACCATTTTCCACATTTCTGAAGCATGACGTAATGGGGGGGTGTTATCTCTTTTGTCGAAAATCAGCCGTTTTTGCTCGAACATTAAATGCCTCCAAATGGTATTTAATTAACTTCCCGGGGTGAAGAAACCCTTTTTGAGAACTCAGAGTGAGTAAATTGGCCATTTTCATGCACTTTTAACCATTCCATAAATCTTGTGTTTTGGGCCCCTGGAAGCATGAAAATCACTTTAAACATGCTAATTTTAGCTCTAACACTGATGATCCACCTACAAATGTGAACTGACGTTCAAAAATAAAACATTTGAAAACGGACCATTTTCCACATTTCTGAAGCATGACGTAATGGGGGGGTGTTATCTCTTTTGTCGAAAATCAGCCGTTTTTGCTCGAACATTAAATGCCTCCAAATGGTATTTAATTAACTTCCCGAGCCCCTGGAAGCATGAAAATCACTTTAAACATGCTAATTTTAGCTCTAACACTGATGATCCACCTACAAATGTGAACTGACGTTCAAAAATAAAACATTTGAAAACTGACCATTTTCCACATTTCTGAAGCATGACGTAATGGGGGGGTGTTATCTCTTTTGTCGAAAATCAGCCGTTTTTGCTCGAACATTAAATGCCTCCAAATGGTATTTAATTAACTTCCCGGGGTGAAGAAACCCTTTTTGAGAACTCAGAGTGAGTAAATTGGCCATTTTCATGCACTTTTAACCATTCCATAAATCTTGTGTTTTGGGCCCCTGGAAGCATGAAAATCACTTTAAACATGCTAATTTTAGCTCTAACACTGATGATCCACCTACAAATGTGAACTGACGTTCAAAAATAAAACATTTGAAAACGGACCATTTTCCACATTTCTGAAGCATGACGTAATGGGGGGGTGTTATCTCTTTTGTCGAAAATCAGCCGTTTTTGCTCGAACATTAAATGCCTCCAAATGGTATTTAATTAACTTCCCGGGGTGAAGAAACCCTTTTTGAGAACTCAGAGTGAGTAAATTGGCCATTTTCATGCACTTTTAACCATTCCATAAATCTTGTGTTTTGGGCCCCTGGAAGCATGAAAATCACTTTAAACATGCTAATTTTAGCTCTAACACTGATGATCCACCTACAAATGTGAACTGACGTTCAAAAATAAAACATTTGAAAACAGACCATTTTCCACATTTCTGAAGCATGACGTAATGGGGGGGTGTTATCTCTTTTGTCGAAAATCAGCCGTTTTTGCTCGAACATTAAATGCCTCCAAATGGTATTTAATTAACTTCCCGAGCCCCTGGAAGCATGAAAATCACTTTAAACATGCTAATTTTAGCTCTAACACTGATGATCCACCTACAAATGTGAACTGACGTTCAAAAATAAAACATTTGAAAACGGACCATTTTCCACATTTCTGAAGCATGACGTAATGGGGGGGTGTTATCTCTTTTGTCGAAAATCAGCCGTTTTTGCTCGAACATTAAATGCCTCCAAATGGTATTTAATTAACTTCCCGAGCCCCTGGAAGCATGAAAATCACTTTAAACATGCTAATTTTAGCTCTAACACTGATGATCCACCTACAAATGTGAACTGACGTTCAAAAATAAAACATTTGAAAACGGACCATTTTCCACATTTCTGAAGCATGACGTAATGGGGGGGTGTTATCTCTTTTGTCGAAAATCAGCCGTTTTTGCTCGAACATTAAATGCCTCCAAATGGTATTTAATTAACTTCCCGGGGTGAAGAAACCCTTTTTGAGAACTCAGAGTGAGTAAATTGGCCATTTTCATGCACTTTTAACCATTCCATAAATCTTGTGTTTTGGGCCCCAAGAAGCATGAAAATCACTTTAAACATGCTAATTTTAGCTCTAACACTGATGATCCACCTACAAATGTGAACTGACGTTCAAAAATAAAACATTTGAAAACGGACCATTTTCCACATTTCTGAAGCATGACGTAATGGGGGGGGTGTTATCTCTTTTGTCGAAAATCAGCCGTTTTTGCTCGAACATTAAATGCCTCCAAATGGTATTTAATTAACTTCCCGGGGTGAAGAAACCCTTTTTGAGAACTCAGAGTGAGTAAATTGGCCATTTTCATGCACTTTTAACCATTCCATAAATCTTGTGTTTTGGGCCCCTGGAAGCATGAAAATCACTTTAAACATGCTCATTTTAGCTCTAACACTGATGATCCACCTACAAATGTGAACTGACGTTCAAAAATAAAACATTTGAAAACGGACCATTTTCCACATTTCTGAAGCATGACGTAATGGGGGGGTGTTATCTCTTTTGTCGAAAATCAGCCGTTTTTGCTCGAACATTAAATGCCTCCAAATGGTATTTAATTAACTTCCCAAACCCCTGGAAGCATGAAAATCACTTTAAACATGCTAACTTTAGCTCTAACACTGATGATCCACCTACAAATGTGAACTGACGTTCAAAAATAAAACATTTGAAAACGGACCATTTTCCACATTTCTGAAGCATGACGTAATGGGGGGGTGTTATCTCTTTTGTCGAAAATCAGCCGTATTTGCTAGAACATTAAATGCCTCCAAATGGTATTTAATTAACTTCCCAGTGTGAAGAAACCCTTTTTGAGAACTCAGAGTGAGTAAATTGGCCATTTTCATGCACTTTTAACCATTCCATAAATCTTGTGTTTTGGGCCCCTGGAAGCATGAAAATCACTTTAAACATGCTAATTTTAGCTCTAACACTGATGATCCACCTACAAATGTGAACTGACGTTCAAAAATAAAACATTTGAAAACGGACCATTTTCCACATTTCTGAAGCATGACGTAATGGGGGGGTGTTATCTCTTTTGTCGAAAATCAGCCGTTTTTGCTCGAACATTAAATGCCTCCAAATTGTATTTAATTAACTTCCCGAGCCCCTGGAAGCATGAAAATCACTTTAAACATGCTAATTTTAGCTCTAACACTGAAGATCCACCTACAAATGTGAACTGACGTTCAAAAATAAAACATTTGAAAACGGACCATTTTCCACATTTCTGAAGCATGACGTAATGGGGGGGTGTTATCTCTTTTGTCGAAAATCAGCCGTTTTTGCTCGAACATTAAATGCCTCCAAATGGTATTTAATTAACTTCCCGGGGTGAAGAAACCCTTTTTGAGAACTCAGAGTGAGTAAATTGGCCATTTTCATGCACTTTTAACCATTCCATAAATCTTGTGTTTTGGGCCCCTGGAAGCATGAAAATCACTTTAAACATGCTAATTTTAGCTCTAACACTGATGATCCACCTACAAATGTGAACTGACGTTCAAAAATAAAACATTTGAAAACGGACCATTTTCCACATTTCTGAAGCATGACGTAATGGGGGGGTGTTATCTCTTTAGTCGAAAATCAGCCATTTTTGCTCGAACATTAAATGCCTCCAAATGGTATTTAATTAACTTCCCGGGGTGAAGAAACCCTTTTTGAGAACTCAGAGTGAGTAAATTGGCCATTTTCATGCACTTTTAACCATTCCATAAATCTTGTGTTTTGGGCCCCTGGAAGCATGAAAATCATTTTAAACATGCTAATTTTAGCTCTAACACTGATGATCCACCTACAAATGTGAACTGACGTTCAAAAATAAAACATTTGAAAACGGACCATTTTCCACATTTCTGAAGCATGACGTAATGGGGGGGTGTTATCTCTTTTGTCGAAAATCAGCCGTTTTTGCTCGAACATTAAATGCCTCCAAATGGTATTTAATTAACTTCCCGAGCCCCTGGAAGCATGAAAATCACTTTAAACATGCTAATTTTAGCTCTAACACTGATGATCCACCTACAAATGTGAACTGACGTTCAAAAATAAAACATTTGAAAACGGACCATTTTCCACATTTCTGAAGCATGACGTAATGGGGGGGTGTTATCTCTTTTGTCGAAAATCAGCCGTTTTTGCTCGAACATTAAATGCCTCCAAATGGTATTTAATTAACTTCCCAAACCCCTGGAAGCATGAAAATCACTTTAAACATGCTAACTTTAGCTCTAACACTGATGATCCACCTACAAATGTGAACTGACGTTCAAAAATAAAACATTTGAAAACGGACCATTTTCCACATTTCTGAAGCATGACGTAATGGGGGGGTGTTATCTCTTTTGTCGAAAATCAGCCGTATTTGCTAGAACATTAAATGCCTCCAAATGGTATTTAATTAACTTCCCAGTGTGAAGAAACCCTTTTTGAGAACTCAGAGTGAGTAAATTGGCCATTTTCATGCACTTTTAACCATTCCATAAATCTTGTGTTTTGGGCCCCTGGAAGCATGAAAATCACTTTAAACATGCTAATTTTAGCTCTAACACTGATGATCCACCTACAAATGTGAACTGACGTTCAAAAATAAAACATTTGAAAACGGACCATTTTCCACATTTCTGAAGCATGACGTAATGGGGGGGTGTTATCTCTTTTGTCGAAAATCAGCCGTTTTTGCTCGAACATTAAATGCCTCCAAATTGTATTTAATTAACTTCCCGAGCCCCTGGAAGCATGAAAATCACTTTAAACATGCTAATTTTAGCTCTAACACTGAAGATCCACCTACAAATGTGAACTGACGTTCAAAAATAAAACATTTGAAAACGGACCATTTTCCACATTTCTGAAGCATGACGTAATGGGGGGGTGTTATCTCTTTTGTCGAAAATCAGCCGTTTTTGCTCGAACATTAAATGCCTCCAAATGGTATTTAATTAACTTCCCGGGGTGAAGAAACCCTTTTTGAGAACTCAGAGTGAGTAAATTGGCCATTTTCATGCACTTTTAACCATTCCATAAATCTTGTGTTTTGGGCGCCTGGAAGCATGAAAATCACTTTAAACATGCTAATTTTAGCTCTAACACTGATGATCCACCTACAAATGTGAACTGACGTTCAAAAATAAAACATTTGAAAACGGACCATTTTCCACATTTCTGAAGCATGACGTAATGGGGGGGTGTTATCTCTTTTGTCGAAAATCAGCCGTTTTTGCTCGAACATTAAATGCCTCCAAATGGTATTTAATTAACTTCCCAAACCCCTGGAAGCATGAAAATCACTTTAAACATGCTAACTTTAGCTCTAACACTGATGATCCACCTACAAATGTGAACTGACGTTCAAAAATAAAACATTTGAAAACGGACCATTTTCCACATTTCTGAAGCATGACGTAATGGGGGGGTGTTATCTCTTTTGTCGAAAATCAGCCGTATTTGCTAGAACATTAAATGCCTCCAAATGGTATTTAATTAACTTCCCAGTGTGAAGAAACCCTTTTTGAGAACTCAGAGTGAGTAAATTGGCCATTTTCATGCACTTTTAACCATTCCATAAATCTTGTGTTTTGGGCCCCTGGAAGCATGAAAATCACTTTAAACATGCTAATTTTAGCTCTAACACTGATGATCCACCTACAAATGTGAACTGACGTTCAAAAATAAAACATTTGAAAACGGACCATTTTCCACATTTCTGAAGCATGACGTAATGGGGGGGTGTTATCTCTTTTGTCGAAAATCAGCCGTTTTTGCTCGAACATTAAATGCCTCCAAATTGTATTTAATTAACTTCCCGAGCCCCTGGAAGCATGAAAATCACTTTAAACATGCTAATTTTAGCTCTAACACTGAAGATCCACCTACAAATGTGAACTGACGTTCAAAAATAAAACATTTGAAAACGGACCATTTTCCACATTTCTGAAGCATGACGTAATGGGGGGGTGTTATCTCTTTTGTCGAAAATCAGCCGTTTTTGCTCGAACATTAAATGCCTCCAAATGGTATTTAATTAACTTCCCGGGGTGAAGAAACCCTTTTTGAGAACTCAGAGTGAGTAAATTGGCCATTTTCATGCACTTTTAACCATTCCATAAATCTTGTGTTTTGGGCGCCTGGAAGCATGAAAATCACTTTAAACATGCTAATTTTAGCTCTAACACTGATGATCCACCTACAAATGTGAACTGACGTTCAAAAATAAAACATTTGAAAACGGACCATTTTCCACATTTCTGAAGCATGACGTAATGGGGGGGTGTTATCTCTTTAGTCGAAAATCAGCCGTTTTTGCTCGAACATTAAATGCCTCCAAATGGTATTTAATTAACTTCCCGGGGTGAAGAAACCCTTTTTGAGAACTCAGAGTGAGTAAATTGGCCATTTTCATGCACTTTTAACCATTCCATAAATCTTGTGTTTTGGGCCCCTGGAAGCATGAAAATCACTTTAAACATGCTAATTTTAGCTCTAACACTGATGATCCACCTACAAATGTGAACTGACGTTCAAAAATAAAACATTTGAAAACGGACCATTTTCCACATTTCTGAAGCATGACGTAATGGGGGGGTGTTATCTCTTTTGTCGAAAATCAGCCGTTTTTGCTCGAACATTAAATGCCTCCAAATGGTATTTAATTAACTTCCCGAGCCCCTGGAAGCATGAAAATCACTTTAAACATGCTAATTTTAGCTCTAACACTGATGATCCACCTACAAATGTGAACTGACGTTCAAAAATAAAACATTTGAAAACGGACCATTTTCCACATTTCTGAAGCATGACGTAATGGGGGGGTGTTATCTCTTTTGTCGAAAATCAGCCGTTTTTGCTCGAACATTAAATGCCTCCAAATGGTATTTAATTAACTTCCCGAGCCCCTGGAAGCATGAAAATCACTTTAAACATGCTAATTTTAGCTCTAACACTGATGATCCACCTACAAATGTGAACTGACGTTCAAAAATAAAACATTTGAAAACGGACCATTTTCCACATTTCTGAAGCATGACGTAATGGGGGGGTGTTATCTCTTTTGTCGAAAATCAGCCGTTTTTGCTCGAACATTAAATGCCTCCAAATGGTATTTAATTAACTTCCCGGGGTGAAGAAACCCTTTTTGAGAACTCAGAGTGAGTAAATTGGCCATTTTCATGCACTTTTAACCATTCCATAAATCTTGTGTTTTGGGCCCCAAGAAGCATGAAAATCACTTTAAACATGCTAATTTTAGCTCTAACACTGATGATCCACCTACAAATGTGAACTGACGTTCAAAAATAAAACATTTGAAAACGGACCATTTTCCACATTTCTGAAGCATGACGTAATGGGGGGGTGTTATCTCTTTTGTCGAAAATCAGCCGTTTTTGCTCGAACATTAAATGCCTCCAAATGGTATTTAATTAACTTCCCGGGGTGAAGAAACCCTTTTTGAGAACTCAGAGTGAGTAAATTGGCCATTTTCATGCACTTTTAACCATTCCATAAATCTTGTGTTTTGGGCCCCTGGAAGCATGAAAATCACTTTAAACATGCTCATTTTAGCTCTAACACTGATGATCCACCTACAAATGTGAACTGACGTTCAAAAATAAAACATTTGAAAACGGACCATTTTCCACATTTCTGAAGCATGACGTAATGGGGGGGTGTTATCTCTTTTGTCGAAAATCAGCCGTTTTTGCTCGAACATTAAATGCCTCCAAATGGTATTTAATTAACTTCCCAAACCCCTGGAAGCATGAAAATCACTTTAAACATGCTAATTTTAGCTCTAACACTGATGATCCACCTACAAATGTGAACTGACGTTCAAAAATAAAACATTTGAAAACGGACCATTTTCCACATTTCTGAAGCATGACGTAATGGGGGGGTGTTATCTCTTTTGTCGAAAATCAGCCGTATTTGCTAGAACATTAAATGCCTCCAAATGGTATTTAATTAACTTCCCAGTGTGAAGAAACCCTTTTTGAGAACTCAGAGTGAGTAAATTGGCCATTTTCATGCACTTTTAACCATTCCATAAATCTTGTGTTTTGGGCCCCTGGAAGCATGAAAATCACTTTAAACATGCTAATTTTAGCTCTAACACTGATGATCCACCTACAAATGTGAACTGACGTTCAAAAATAAAACATTTGAAAACGGACCATTTTCCACATTTCTGAAGCATGACGTAATGGGGGGGTGTTATCTCTTTTGTCGAAAATCAGCCGTTTTTGCTCGAACATTAAATGCCTCCAAATTGTATTTAATTAACTTCCCGAGCCCCTGGAAGCATGAAAATCACTTTAAACATGCTAATTTTAGCTCTAACACTGAAGATCCACCTACAAATGTGAACTGACGTTCAAAAATAAAACATTTGAAAACGGACCATTTTCCACATTTCTGAAGCATGACGTAATGGGGGGGTGTTATCTCTTTTGTCGAAAATCAGCCGTTTTTGCTCGAACATTAAATGCCTCCAAATGGTATTTAATTAACTTCCCGGGGTGAAGAAACCCTTTTTGAGAACTCAGAGTGAGTAAATTGGCCATTTTCATGCACTTTTAACCATTCCATAAATCTTGTGTTTTGGGCCCCTGGAAGCATGAAAATCACTTTAAACATGCTAATTTTAGCTCTAACACTGATGATCCACCTACAAATGTGAACTGACGTTCAAAAATAAAACATTTGAAAACGGACCATTTTCCACATTTCTGAAGCATGACGTAATGGGGGGGTGTTATCTCTTTAGTCGAAAATCAGCCGTTTTTGCTCGAACATTAAATGCCTCCAAATGGTATTTAATTAACTTCCCGGGGTGAAGAAACCCTTTTTGAGAACTCAGAGTGAGTAAATTGGCCATTTTCATGCACTTTTAACCATTCCATAAATCTTGTGTTTTGGGCCCCTGGAAGCATGAAAATCACTTTAAACATGCTAATTTTAGCTCTAACACTGATGATCCACCTACAAATGTGAACTGACGTTCAAAAATAAAACATTTGAAAACGGACCATTTTCCAAATTTCTGAAGCATGACGTAATGGGGGGGTGTTATCTCTTTTGTCGAAAATCAGCCGTTTTTGCTCGAACATTAAATGCCTCCAAATGGTATTTAATTAACTTCCCGAGCCCCTGGAAGCATGAAAATCACTTTAAACATGCTAATTTTAGCTCTAACACTGAAGATCCACCTACAAATGTGAACTGACGTTCAAAAATAAAACATTTGAAAACGGACCATTTTCCACATTTCTGAAGCATGGCGTAATGGGGGGGTGTTATCTCTTTTGTCGAAAATCAGCCGTTTTTGCTCGAACATTAAATGCCTCCAAATGGTATTTAATTAACTTCCCGGGGTGAAGAAACCCTTTTTGAGAACTCAGAGTGAGTAAATTGGCCATTTTCGTGCACTTTTAACCATTCCATAAATCTTGTGTTTTGGGCCCCTGGAAGCATGAAAATCACTTTAAACATGCTAATTTTAGCTCTAACACTGATGATCCACCTACAAATGTGAACTGACGTTCAAAAATAAAACATTTGAAAACGGACCATTTTCCACATTTCTGAAGCATGACGTAATGGGGGGGTGTTATCTCTTTTGTCGAAAATCAGCCGTTTTTGCTCGAACATTAAATGCCTCCAAATGGTATTTAATTAACTTCCCGGGGTGAAGAAACCCTTTTTGAGAACTCAGAGTGAGTAAATTGGCCATTTTCATGCACTTTTAACCATTCCATAAATCTTGTGTTTTGGGCCCCTGGAAGCATGAAAATCACTTTAAACATGCTAATTTTAGCTCTAACACTGATGATCCACCTACAAATGTGAACTGACGTTCAAAAATAAAACATTTGAAAACGGACCATTTTCCACATTTCTGAAGCATGACGTAATGGGGGGGTGTTATCTCTTTTGTCGAAAATCAGCCGTTTTTGCTCGAACATTAAATGCCTCCAAATGGTATTTAATTAACTTCCCGGGGTGAAGAAACCCTTTTTCAGAACTCAGAGTGAGTAAATTGGCCATTTTCATGCACTTTTAACCATTCCATAAATCTTGTGTTTTGGGCCCCTGGAAGCATGAAAATCACTTTAAACATGCTAATTTTAGCTCTAACACTGATGATCCACCTACAAATGTGAACTGACATTCAAAAATAAAACATTTGAAAACGGACCATTTTCCACATTTCTGAAGCATGACGTAATGGGGGGGTGTTATCTCTTTTGTCGAAAATCAGCCGTTTTTGCTCGAACATTAAATGCCTCCAAATGGTATTTAATTAACTTCCCGAGCCCCTGGAAGCATGAAAATCACTTTAAACATGCTAATTTTAGCTCTAACACTGATGATCCACCTACAAATGTGAACTGACGTTCAAAAATAAAACATTTGAAAACGGACCATTTTCCACATTTCTGAAGCATGACGTAATGGGGGGGTGTTATCTCTTTTGTCGAAAATCAGCCGTTTTTGCTCGAACATTAAATGCCTCCAAATGGTATTTAATTAACTTCCCGGGGTGAAGAAACCCTTTTTGAGAACTCAGAGTGAGTAAATTGGCCATTTTCATGCACTTTTAACCATTCCATAAATCTTGTGTTTTGGGCCCCAAGAAGCATGAAAATCACTTTAAACATGCTAATTTTAGCTCTAACACTGATGATCCACCTACAAATGTGAACTGACGTTCAAAAATAAAACATTTGAAAACGGACCATTTTCCACATTTCTGAAGCATGACGTAATGGGGGGGTGTTATCTCTTTTGTCGAAAATCAGCCGTTTTTGCTCGAACATTAAATGCCTCCAAATGGTATTTAAATAACTTCCCGGGGTGAAGAAACCCTTTTTGAGAACTCAGAGTGAGTAAATTGGCCATTTTCATGCACTTTTAACCATTCCATAAATCTTGTGTTTTGGGCCCCTGGAAGCATGAAAAACACTTTAAACATGCTCATTTTAGCTCTAACACCGATGATCCACCTACAAATGTGAACTGACGTTCAAAAATAAAACATTTGAAAACGGACCATTTTCCACATTTCTGAAGCATGACGTAATGGGGGGGTGTTATCTCTTTTGTCGAAAATCAGCCGTTTTTGCTCGAACATTAAATGCCTCCAAATGGTATTTAATTAACTTCCCAAACCCCTGGAAGCATGAAAATCACTTTAAACATGCTAATTTTAGCTCTAACACTGATGATCCACCTACAAATGTGAACTGACATTCAAAAATAAAACATTTGAAAACGGACCATTTTCCACATTTCTGAAGCATGACGTAATGGGGGGATGTTATCTCTTTTGTCGAAAATCAGCCGTATTTGCTAGAACATTAAATGCCTCCAAATGGTATTTAATTAACTTCCCAGGGTGAAGAAACCCTTTTTGAGAACTCAGAGTGAGTAAATTGGCCATTTTCATGCACTTTTAACCATTCCATAAATCTTGTGTTTTGGGCCCCTGGAAGCATGAAAATCACTTTAAACATGCTAATTTTAGCTCTAACACTGATGATCCACCTACAAATGTGAACTGACGTTCAAAAATAAAACATTTGAAAACGGACCATTTTCCACATTTCTGAAGCATGACGTAATGGGGGGGTGTTATCTCTTTTGTCGAAAATCAGCCGTTTTTGCTCGAACATTAAATGCCTCCAAATGGTATTTAATTAACTTCCCGGGGTGAAGAAACCCTTTTTGAGAACTCAGAGTGAGTAAATTGGCCATTTTCGTGCACTTTTAACCATTCCATAAATCTTGTGTTTTGGGCCCCTGGAAGCATGAAAATCACTTTAAACATGCTAATTTTAGCTCTAACACTGATGATCCACCTACAAATGTGAACTGACGTTCAAAAATAAAACATTTGAAAACGGACCATTTTCCACATTTCTGAAGCATGACGTAATGGGGGGGTGTTATCTCTTTTGTCGAAAATCAGCCGTTTTTGCTCGAACATTAAATGCCTCCAAATGGTATTTAATTAACTTCCCGGGGTGAAGAAACCCTTTTTGAGAACTCAGAGTGAGTAAATTGGCCATTTTCATGCACTTTTAACCATTCCATAAATCTTGTGTTTTGGGCCCCTGGAAGCATGAAAATCACTTTAAACATGCTAATTTTAGCTCTAACACTGATCATCCACCTACAAATGTGAACTGACGTTCAAAAATAAAACATTTGAAAGCGGACCATTTTCCACATTTCTGAAGCATGACGTAATGGGGGGGTGTTATCTCTTTTGTCGAAAATCAGCCGTTTTTGCTCGAACATTAAATGCCTCCAAATGGTATTTAATTAACTTCCCGGGGTGAAGAAACCCTTTTTGAGAACTCAGAGTGAGTAAATTGGCCATTTTCATGCACTTTTAACCATTCCATAAATCTTGTGTTTTGGGCCCCTGGAAGCATGAAAATCACTTTAAACATGCTAATTTTAGCTCTAACACTGATGATCCACCTACAAATGTGAACTGACGTTCAAAAATAAAACATTTGAAAACGGACCATTTTCCACATTTCTGAAGCATGACGTAATGGGGGGGTGTTATCTCTTTTGTCGAAAATCAGCCGTTTTTGCTCGAACATTAAATGCCTCCAAATGGTATTTAATTAACTTCCCGAGCCCCTGGAAGCATGAAAATCACTTTAAACATGCTAATTTTAGCTCTAACACTGATGATCCACCTACAAATGTGAACTGACGTTCAAAAATAAAACATTTGAAAACGGACCATTTTCCACATTTCTGAAGCATGACGTAATGGGGGGGTGTTATCTCTTTTGTCGAAAATCAGCCGTTTTTGCTCGAACATTAAATGCCTCCAAATGGTATTTAATTAACTTCCCGGGGTGAAGAAACCCTTTTTGAGAACTCAGAGTGAGTAAATTGGCCATTTTCATGCACTTTTAACCATTCCATAAATCTTGTGTTTTGGGCCCCTGGAAGCATGAAAATCACTTTAAACATGCTAATTTTAGCTCTAACACTGATGATCCACCTACAAATGTGAACTGACGTTCAAAAATAAAACATTTGAAAACGGACCATTTTCCACATTTCTGAAGCATGACGTAATGGGGGGGTGTTATCTCTTTTGTCGAAAATCAGCCGTTTTTGCTCGAACATTAAATGCCTCCAAATGGTATTTAATTAACTTCCCGAGCCCCTGGAAGCATGAAAATCACTTTAAACATGCTAATTTTAGCTCTAACACTGATGATCCACCTACAAATGTGAACTGACGTTCAAAAATAAAACATTTGAAAACGGACCATTTTCCACATTTCTGAAGCATGACGTAATGGGGGGGTGTTATCTCTTTTGTCGAAAATCAGCCGTTTTTGCTCGAACATTAAATGCCTCCAAATGGTATTTAATTAACTTCCCGAGCCCCTGGAAGCATGAAAATCACTTTAAACATGCTAATTTTAGCTCTAACACTGATGATCCACCTACAAATGTGAACTGACGTTCAAAAATAAAACATTTGAAAACGGACCATTTTCCACATTTCTGAAGCATGACGTAATGGGGGGGTGTTATCTCTTTTGTCGAAAATCAGCCGTTTTTGCTCGAACATTAAATGCCTCCAAATGGTATTATATTAACTTCCCGGGGTGAAGAAACCCTTTTTGAGAACTCAGAGTGAGTAAATTGGCCATTTTCATGCACTTTTAACCATTCCATAAATCTTGTGTTTTGGGCCCCAAGAAGCATGAAAATCACTTTAAACATGCTAATTTTAGCTCTAACACTGATGATCCACCTACAAATGTGAACTGACGTTCAAAAATAAAACATTTGAAAACGGACCATTTTCCACATTTCTGAAGCATGACGTAATGGGGGGGTGTTATCTCTTTTGTCGAAAATCAGCCGTTTTTGCTCGAACATTAAATGCCTCCAAATGGTATTTAATTAACTTCCCGGGGTGAAGAAACCCTTTTTGAGAACTCAGAGTGAGTAAATTGGCCATTTTCATGCACTTTTAACCATTCCATAAATCTTGTGTTTTGGGCCCCTGGAAGCATGAAAATCACTTTAAACATGCTCATTTTAGCTCTAACACTGATGATCCACCTACAAATGTGAACTGACGTTCAAAAATAAAACATTTGAAAACGGACCATTTTCCACATTTCTGAAGCATGACGTAATGGGGGGGTGTTATCTCTTTTGTCGAAAATCAGCCGTTTTTGCTCGAACATTAAATGCCTCCAAATGGTATTTAATTAACTTCCCAAACCCCTGGAAGCATGAAAATCACTTTAAACATGCTAATTTTAGCTCTAACACTGATGATCCACCTACAAATGTGAACTGACGTTCAAAAATAAAACATTTGAAAACGGACCATTTTCCACATTTCTGAAGCATGACGTAATGGGGGGGTGTTATCTCTTTTGTAGAAAATCAGCCGTATTTGCTAGAACATTAAATGCCTCCAAATGGTATTTAATTAACTTCCCAGTGTGAAGAAACCCTTTTTGAGAACTCAGAGTGAGTAAATTGGCCATTTTCATGCACTTTTAACCATTCCATAAATCTTGTGTTTTGGGCCCCTGGAAGCATGAAAATCACTTTAAACATGCTAATTTTAGCTCTAACACTGATGATCCACCTACAAATGTGAACTGACGTTCAAAAATAAAACATTTGAAAACGGACCATTTTCCACATTTCTGAAGCATGACGTAATGGGGGGGTGTTATCTCTTTTGTCGAAAATCAGCCGTTTTTGCTCGAACATTAAATGCCTCCAAATTGTATTTAATTAACTTCCCGAGCCCCTGGAAGCATGAAAATCACTTTAAACATGCTAATTTTAGCTCTAACACTGAAGATCCACCTACAAATGTGAACTGACGTTCAAAAATAAAACATTTGAAAACGGACCATTTTCCACATTTCTGAAGCATGACGTAATGGGGGGGTGTTATCTCTTTTGTCGAAAATCAGCCGTTTTTGCTCGAACATTAAATGCCTCCAAATGGTATTTAATTAACTTCCCGGGGTGAAGAAACCCTTTTTGAGAACTCAGAGTGAGTAAATTGGCCATTTTCATGCACTTTTAACCATTCCATAAATCTTGTGTTTTGGGCCCCTGGAAGCATGAAAATCACTTTAAACATGCGAATTTTAGCTCTAACACTGATGATCCACCTACAAATGTGAACTGACGTTCAAAAATAAAACATTTGAAAACGGACCATTTTCCACATTTCTGAAGCATGACGTAATGGGGGGGTGTTATCTCTTTTGTCGAAAATCAGCCGTTTTTGCTCGAACATTAAATGACTCCAAATGGTATTTAATTAACTTCCCGGGGTGAAGAAACCCTTTTTGAGAACTCAGAGTGAGTAAATTGGCCATTTTCATGCACTTTTAACCATTCCATAAATCTTGTGTTTTGGGCCCCTGGAAGCATGAAAATCACTTTAAACATGCTAATTTTAGCTCTAACACTGATGATCCACCTACAAATGTGAACTGACGTTCAAAAATAAAACATTTGAAAACGGACCATTTTCCACATTTCTGAAGCATGACGTAATGGGGGGGTGTTATCTCTTTTGTCGAAAATCAGCCGTTTTTGCTCTAACATTAAATGCCTCCAAATGGTATTTAATTAACTTCCCGGGGTGAAGAAACCCTTTTTGAGAACTCAGAGTGAGTAAATTGGCCATTTTCATGCACTTTTAACCATTCCATAAATCTTGTGTTTTGGGCCCCTGGAAGCATGAAAATCACTTTAAACATGCTAATTTTAGCTCTAACACTGATGATCCACCTACAAATGTGAACTGACGTTCAAAAATAAAACATTTGAAAACGGACCATTTTCCACATTTCTGAAGCATGACGTAATGGGGGGGTGTTATCTCTTTTGTCGAAAATCAGCCGTTTTTGCTCGAACATTAAATGCCTCCAAATGGTATTTAATTAACTTCCTTAGCCCCTGGAAGCATGAAAATCACTTTACACATGCTAATTTTAGCTCTAACACTGATGATCCACCTACAAATGTGAACTGACGTTCAAAAATAAAACATTTGAAAACGGACCATTTTCCACATTTCTGAAGCATGACGTAATGGGGGGGTGTTATCTCTTTTGTCGAAAATCAGCCGTTTTTGCTCGAACATTAAATGCCTCCAAATGGTATTTAATTAACTTCCCGGGGTGAAGAAACCCTTTTTGAGAACTCAGATTGAGTAAATTGGCCATTTTCATGCACTTTTAACCATTCCATAAATCTTGTGTTTTGGGCCCCTGGAAGCATGAAAATCACTTTAAACATGCTAATTTTAGCTCTAACACTGATGATCCACCTACAAATGTGAACTGACGTTCAAAAATAAAACATTTGAAAATGGACCATTTTCCACATTTCTGAAGCATGACGTAATGGGGGGGTGTTATCTCTTTTGTCGAAAATCAGCCGTTTTTGCTCGAACATTAAATGCCTCCAAATGGTATTTAATTAACTTCCCGAGCCCCTGGAAGCATGAAAATCACTTTAAACATGCTAATTTTAGCTCTAACACTGATGATCCACCTACAAATGTGAACTGACGTTCAAAAATGAAACATTTGAAAACGGACCATTTTCCACATTTCTGAAGCATGACGTAATGGGGGGGTGTTATCTCTTTTGTGGAAAATCAGCCTTTTTTGCTCGAACATTAAATGCCTCCAAATGGTATTTATTTCACTTCCCGAGCCCCTGGAAGCATGAAAATCACTTTAAACATGCTAATTTTAGCTCTAACACTGATGATCCACCTACAAATGTGAACTGACGTTCAAAAATAAAACATTTGAAAACGGACCATTTTCCACATTTCTGAAGCATGACGTAATGGGGGGTGTTATCTCTTTTGTCGAAAATCAGCCGTTTTTGCTCGAACATTAAATGCCTCCAAATGGTATTTAATTAACTTCCCGGGGTGAAGAAACCCTTTTTGAGAACTCAGAGTGAGTAAATTGGCCATTTTCATGCACTTTTAACCATTCCATAAATCTTGTGTTTTGGGCCCCTGGAAGCATGAAAATCACTTTAAACATGCTAATTTTAGCTCTAACACTGATGATCCACCTACAAATGTGAACTGACGTTCAAAAATAAAACATTTGAAAACGGACCATTTTCCACATTTCTGAAGCATGACGTAATGGGGGGGTGTTATCTCTTTTGTCGAAAATCAGCCGTTTTTGCTCTAACATTAAATGCCTCCAAATGGTATTTAATTAACTTCCCGGGGTGAAGAAACCCTTTTTGAGAACTCAGAGTGAGTAAATTGGCCATTTTCATGCACTTTTAACCATTCCATAAATCTTGTGTTTTGGGCCCCTGGAAGCATGAAAATCACTTTAAACATGCTAATTTTAGCTCTAACACTGATGATCCACCTACAAATGTGAACTGACGTTCAAAAATAAAACATTTTAAAACGGACCATTTTCCACATTTCTGAAGCATGACGTAATGGGGGGGTGTTATCTCTTTTGTCGAAAATCAGCCGTTTTTGCTCGAACATTAAATGCCTCCAAATGGTATTTAATTAACTTCCCGAGCCCCTGGAAGCATGAAAATCACTTTAAACATGCTAATTTTAGCTCTAACACTGATGATCCACCTACAAATGTGAACTGACGTTCAAAAATAAAACATTTGAAAACGGACCATTTTCCACATTTCTGAAGCATGACGTAATGGGGGGGTGTTATCTCTTTTGTCGAAAATCAGCCGTTTTTGCTCGAACATTAAATGCCTCCAAATGGTATTTAATTAACTTCCCGGGGTGAAGAAACCCTTTTTGAGAACTCAGATTGAGTAAATTGGCCATTTTCATGCACTTTTAACCATTCCATAAATCTTGTGTTTTGGGCCCCTGGAAGCAAGAAAATCACTTTAAACATGCTAATTTTAGCTCTAACACTGATGATCCACCTACAAATGTGAACTGACGTTCAAAAATAAAACATTTGAAAATGGACCATTTTCCACATTTCTGAAGCATGACGTAATGGGGGGGTGTTATCTCTTTTGTCGAAAATCAGCCGTTTTTGCTCGAACATTAAATGCCTCCAAATGGTATTTAATTAACTTCCCGAGCCCCTGGAAGCATGAAAATCACTTTAAACATGCTAATTTTAGCTCTAACACTGATGATCCACCTACAAATGTGAACTGACGTTCAAAAATAAAACATTTGAAAACGGACCATTTTCCACATTTCTGAAGCATGACGTAATGGGGGGGTGTTATCTCTTTTGTCGAAAATCAGCCGTTTTTGCTCGAACATTAAATGCCTCCAAATGGTATTTAATTAACTTCCCGGGGTGAAGAAACCCTTTTTGAGAACTCAGAGTGAGTAAATTGGCCATTTTCATGCACTTTTAACCATTCCATAAATCTTGTGTTTTGGGCCCCTGGAAGCATGAAAATCACTTTAAACATGCTAATTTTAGCTCTAACACTGATGATCCACCTACAAATGTGAACTGACGTTCAAAAATAAAACATTTGAAAACGGACCATTTTCCACATTTCTGAAGCATGACGTAATGGGGGGGTGTTATCTCTTTTGTCGAAAATCAGCCGTTTTTGCTCGAACATTAAATGCCTCCAAATGGTATTTAATTAACTTCCCGAGCCCCTGGAAGCATGAAAATCACTTTAAACATGCTAATTTTAGCTCTAACACTGATGATCCACCTACAAATGTGAACTGACGTTCAAAAATAAAACATTTGAAAACGGACCATTTTCCACATTTCTGAAGCATGACGTAATGGGGGGGTGTTATCTCTTTTGTCGAAAATCAGCCGTTTTTGCTCGAACATTAAATGCCTCCAAATGGTATTTAATTAACTTCCCGAGCCCCTGGAAGCATGAAAATCACTTTAAACATGCTAATTTTAGCTCTAACACTGATGATCCACCTACAAATGTGAACTGACGTTCAAAAATAAAACATTTGAAAACGGACCATTTTCCACATTTCTGAAGCATGACGTAATGGGGGGGTGTTATCTCTTTTGTCGAAAATCAGCCGTTTTTGCTCGAACATTAAATGCCTCCAAATGGTATTTAATTAACTTCCCGGGGTGAAGAAACCCTTTTTGAGAACTCAGAGTGAGTAAATTGGCCATTTTCATGCACTTTTAACCATTCCATAAATCTTGTGTTTTGGGCCCCAAGAAGCATGAAAATCACTTTAAACATGCTAATTTTAGCTCTAACACTGATGATCCACCTACAAATGTGAACTGACGTTCAAAAATAAAACATTTGAAAACGGACCATTTTCCACATTTCTGAAGCATGACGTAATGGGGGGGTGTTATCTCTTTTGTCGAAAATCAGCCGTTTTTGCTCGAACATTAAATGCCTCCAAATGGTATTTAATTAACTTCCCGGGGTGAAGAAACCCTTTTTGAGAACTCAGAGTGAGTAAATTGGCCATTTTCATGCACTTTTAACCATTCCATAAATCTTGTGTTTTGGGCCCCTGGAAGCATGAAAATCACTTTAAACATGCTCATTTTAGCTCTAACACTGATGATCCACCTACAAATGTGAACTGACGTTCAAAAATAAAACATTTGAAAACGGACCATTTTCCACATTTCTGAAGCATGACGTAATGGGGGGGTGTTATCTCTTTTGTCGAAAATCAGCCGTTTTTGCTCGAACATTAAATGCCTCCAAATGGTATTTAATTAACTTCCCAAACCCCTGGAAGCATGAAAATCACTTTAAACATGCTAATTTTAGCTCTAACACTGATGATCCACCTACAAATGTGAACTGACGTTCAAAAATAAAACATTTGAAAACGGACCATTTTCCACATTTCTGAAGCATGACGTAATGGGGGGGTGTTATCTCTTTTGTCGAAAATCAGCCGTATTTGCTAGAACATTAAATGCCTCCAAATGGTATTTAATTAACTTCCCAGTGTGAAGAAACCCTTTTTGAGAACTCAGAGTGAGTAAATTGGCCATTTTCATGCACTTTTAACCATTCCATAAATCTTGTGTTTTGGGCCCCTGGAAGCATGAAAATCACTTTAAACATGCTAATTTTAGCTCTAACACTGATGATCCACCTACAAATGTGAACTGACGTTCAAAAATAAAACATTTGAAAACGGACCATTTTCCACATTTCTGAAGCATGACGTAATGGGGGGGTGTTATCTCTTTTGTCGAAAATCAGCCGTTTTTGCTCGAACATTAAATGCCTCCAAATTGTATTTAATTAACTTCCCGAGCCCCTGGAAGCATGAAAATCACTTTAAACATGCTAATTTTAGCTCTAACACTGAAGATCCACCTACAAATGTGAACTGACGTTCAAAAATAAAACATTTGAAAACGGACCATTTTCCACATTTCTGAAGCATGACGTAATGGGGGGGTGTTATCTCTTTTGTCGAAAATCAGCCGTTTTTGCTCGAACATTAAATGCCTCCAAATGGTATTTAATTAACTTCCCGGGGTGAAGAAACCCTTTTTGAGAACTCAGAGTGAGTAAATTGGCCATTTTCATGCACTTTTAACCATTCCATAAATCTTGTGTTTTGGGCCCCTGGAAGCATGAAAATCACTTTAAACATGCGAATTTTAGCTCTAACACTGATGATCCACCTACAAATGTGAACTGACGTTCAAAAATAAAACATTTGAAAACGGACCATTTTCCACATTTCTGAAGCATGACGTAATGGGGGGGTGTTATCTCTTTTGTCGAAAATCAGCCGTTTTTGCTCGAACATTAAATGCCTCCAAATGGTATTTAATTAACTTCCCGGGGTGAAGAAACCCTTTTTGAGAACTCAGAGTGAGTAAATTGGCCATTTTCATGCACTTTTAACCATTCCATAAATCTTGTGTTTTGGGCCCCTGGAAGCATGAAAATCACTTTAAACATGCTAATTTTAGCTCTAACACTGATGATCCACCTACAAATGTGAACTGACGTTCAAAAATAAAACATTTGAAAACGGACCATTTTCCACATTTCTGAAGCATGACGTAATGGGGGGGTGTTATCTCTTTTGTCGAAAATCAGCCGTTTTTGCTCTAACATTAAATGCCTCCAAATGGTATTTAATTAACTTCCCGGGGTGAAGAAACCCTTTTTGAGAACTCAGAGTGAGTAAATTGGCCATTTTCATGCACTTTTAACCATTCCATAAATCTTGTGTTTTGGGCCCCTGGAAGCATGAAAATCACTTTAAACATGCTAATTTTAGCTCTAACACTGATGATCCACCTACAAATGTGAACTGACGTTCAAAAATAAAACATTTGAAAACGGACCATTTTCCACATTTCTGAAGCATGACGTAATGGGGGGGTGTTATCTCTTTTGTCGAAAATCAGCCGTTTTTGCTCGAACATTAAATGCCTCCAAATGGTATTTAATTAACTTCCTTAGCCCCTGGAAGCATGAAAATCACTTTACACATGCTAATTTTAGCTCTAACACTGATGATCCACCTACAAATGTGAACTGACGTTCAAAAATAAAACATTTGAAAACGGACCATTTTCCACATTTCTGAAGCATGACGTAATGGGGGGGTGTTATCTCTTTTGTCGAAAATCAGCCGTTTTTGCTCGAACATTAAATGCCTCCAAATGGTATTTAATTAACTTCCCGGGGTGAAGAAACCCTTTTTGAGAACTCAGATTGAGTAAATTGGCCATTTTCATGCACTTTTAACCATTCCATAAATCTTGTGTTTTGGGCCCCTGGAAGCATGAAAATCACTTTAAACATGCTAATTTTAGCTCTAACACTGATGATCCACCTACAAATGTGAACTGACGTTCAAAAATAAAACATTTGAAAACGGACCATTTTCCACATTTCTGAAGCATGACGTAATGGGGGGGTGTTATCTCTTTTGTCGAAAATCAGCCGTTTTTGCTCGAACATTAAATGCCTCCAAATTGTATTTAATTAACTTCCCGAGCCCCTGGAAGCATGAAAATCACTTTAAACATGCTAATTTTAGCTCTAACACTGAAGATCCACCTACAAATGTGAACTGACGTTCAAAAATAAAACATTTGAAAACGGACCATTTTCCACATTTCTGAAGCATGACGTAATGGGGGGGTGTTATCTCTTTTGTCGAAAATCAGCCGTTTTTGCTCGAACATTAAATGCCTCCAAATGGTATTTAATTAACTTCCCGGGGTGAAGAAACCCTTTTTGAGAACTCAGAGTGAGTAAATTGGCCATTTTCATGCACTTTTAACCATTCCATAAATCTTGTGTTTTGGGCCCCTGGAAGCATGAAAATCACTTTAAACATGCGAATTTTAGCTCTAACACTGATGATCCACCTACAAATGTGAACTGACGTTCAAAAATAAAACATTTGAAAACGGACCATTTTCCACATTTCTGAAGCATGACGTAATGGGGGGGTGTTATCTCTTTTGTCGAAAATCAGCCGTTTTTGCTCGAACATTAAATGCCTCCAAATGGTATTTAATTAACTTCCCGGGGTGAAGAAACCCTTTTTGAGAACTCAGAGTGAGTAAATTGGCCATTTTCATGCACTTTTAACCATTCCATAAATCTTGTGTTTTGGGCCCCTGGAAGCATGAAAATCACTTTAAACATGCTAATTTTAGCTCTAACACTGATGATCCACCTACAAATGTGAACTGACGTTCAAAAATAAAACATTTGAAAACGGACCATTTTCCACATTTCTGAAGCATGACGTAATGGGGGGGTGTTATCTCTTTTGTCGAAAATCAGCCGTTTTTGCTCTAACATTAAATGCCTCCAAATGGTATTTAATTAACTTCCCGGGGTGAAGAAACCCTTTTTGAGAACTCAGAGTGAGTAAATTGGCCATTTTCATGCACTTTTAACCATTCCATAAATCTTGTGTTTTGGGCCCCTGGAAGCATGAAAATCACTTTAAACATGCTAATTTTAGCTCTAACACTGATGATCCACCTACAAATGTGAACTGACGTTCAAAAATAAAACATTTGAAAACGGACCATTTTCCACATTTCTGAAGCATGACGTAATGGGGGGGTGTTATCTCTTTTGTCGAAAATCAGCCGTTTTTGCTCGAACATTAAATGCCTCCAAATGGTATTTAATTAACTTCCTTAGCCCCTGGAAGCATGAAAATCACTTTACACATGCTAATTTTAGCTCTAACACTGATGATCCACCTACAAATGTGAACTGACGTTCAAAAATAAAACATTTGAAAACGGACCATTTTCCACATTTCTGAAGCATGACGTAATGGGGGGGTGTTATCTCTTTTGTCGAAAATCAGCCGTTTTTGCTCGAACATTAAATGCCTCCAAATGGTATTTAATTAACTTCCCGGGGTGAAGAAACCCTTTTTGAGAACTCAGATTGAGTAAATTGGCCATTTTCATGCACTTTTAACCATTCCATAAATCTTGTGTTTTGGGCCCCTGGAAGCATGAAAATCACTTTAAACATGCTAATTTTAGCTCTAACACTGATGATCCACCTACAAATGTGAACTGACGTTCAAAAATAAAACATTTGAAAATGGACCATTTTCCACATTTCTGAAGCATGACGTAATGGGGGGGTGTTATCTCTTTTGTCGAAAATCAGCCGTTTTTGCTCGAACATTAAATGCCTCCAAATGGTATTTAATTAACTTCCCGAGCCCCTGGAAGCATGAAAATCACTTTAAACATGCTAATTTTAGCTCTAACACTGATGATCCACCTACAAATGTGAACTGACGTTCAAAAATGAAACATTTGAAAACGGACCATTTTCCACATTTCTGAAGCATGACGTAATGGGGGGGTGTTATCTCTTTTGTGGAAAATCAGCCTTTTTTGCTCGAACATTAAATGCCTCCAAATGGTATTTATTTCACTTCCCGAGCCCCTGGAAGCATGAAAATCACTTTAAACATGCTAATTTTAGCTCTAACACTGATGATCCACCTACAAATGTGAACTGACGTTCAAAAATAAAACATTTGAAAACGGACCATTTTCCACATTTCTGAAGCATGACGTAATGGGGGGTGTTATCTCTTTTGTCGAAAATCAGCCGTTTTTGCTCGAACATTAAATGCCTCCAAATGGTATTTAATTAACTTCCCGGGGTGAAGAAACCCTTTTTGAGAACTCAGAGTGAGTAAATTGGCCATTTTCATGCACTTTTAACCATTCCATAAATCTTGTGTTTTGGGCCCCTGGAAGCATGAAAATCACTTTAAACATGCTAATTTTAGCTCTAACACTGATGATCCACCTACAAATGTGAACTGACGTTCAAAAATAAAACATTTGAAAACGGACCATTTTCCACATTTCTGAAGCATGACGTAATGGGGGGGTGTTATCTCTTTTGTCGAAAATCAGCCGTTTTTGCTCTAACATTAAATGCCTCCAAATGGTATTTAATTAACTTCCCGGGGTGAAGAAACCCTTTTTGAGAACTCAGAGTGAGTAAATTGGCCATTTTCATGCACTTTTAACCATTCCATAAATCTTGTGTTTTGGGCCCCTGGAAGCATGAAAATCACTTTAAACATGCTAATTTTAGCTCTAACACTGATGATCCACCTACAAATGTGAACTGACGTTCAAAAATAAAACATTTTAAAACGGACCATTTTCCACATTTCTGAAGCATGACGTAATGGGGGGGTGTTATCTCTTTTGTCGAAAATCAGCCGTTTTTGCTCGAACATTAAATGCCTCCAAATGGTATTTAATTAACTTCCCGAGCCCCTGGAAGCATGAAAATCACTTTAAACATGCTAATTTTAGCTCTAACACTGATGATCCACCTACAAATGTGAACTGACGTTCAAAAATAAAACATTTGAAAACGGACCATTTTCCACATTTCTGAAGCATGACGTAATGGGGGGGTGTTATCTCTTTTGTCGAAAATCAGCCGTTTTTGCTCGAACATTAAATGCCTCCAAATGGTATTTAATTAACTTCCCGGGGTGAAGAAACCCTTTTTGAGAACTCAGATTGAGTAAATTGGCCATTTTCATGCACTTTTAACCATTCCATAAATCTTGTGTTTTGGGCCCCTGGAAGCAAGAAAATCACTTTAAACATGCTAATTTTAGCTCTAACACTGATGATCCACCTACAAATGTGAACTGACGTTCAAAAATAAAACATTTGAAAATGGACCATTTTCCACATTTCTGAAGCATGACGTAATGGGGGGGTGTTATCTCTTTTGTCGAAAATCAGCCGTTTTTGCTCGAACATTAAATGCCTCCAAATGGTATTTAATTAACTTCCCGAGCCCCTGGAAGCATGAAAATCACTTTAAACATGCTAATTTTAGCTCTAACACTGATGATCCACCTACAAATGTGAACTGACGTTCAAAAATAAAACATTTGAAAACGGACCATTTTCCACATTTCTGAAGCATGACGTAATGGGGGGGTGTTATCTCTTTTGTCGAAAATCAGCCGTTTTTGCTCGAACATTAAATGCCTCCAAATGGTATTTAATTAACTTCCCGGGGTGAAGAAACCCTTTTTGAGAACTCAGAGTGAGTAAATTGGCCATTTTCATGCACTTTTAACCATTCCATAAATCTTGTGTTTTGGGCCCCTGGAAGCATGAAAATCACTTTAAACATGCTAATTTTAGCTCTAACACTGATGATCCACCTACAAATGTGAACTGACGTTCAAAAATAAAACATTTGAAAACGGACCATTTTCCACATTTCTGAAGCATGACGTAATGGGGGGGTGTTATCTCTTTTGTCGAAAATCAGCCGTTTTTGCTCGAACATTAAATGCCTCCAAATGGTATTTAATTAACTTCCCGAGCCCCTGGAAGCATGAAAATCACTTTAAACATGCTAATTTTAGCTCTAACACTGATGATCCACCTACAAATGTGAACTGACGTTCAAAAATAAAACATTTGAAAACGGACCATTTTCCACATTTCTGAAGCATGACGTAATGGGGGGGTGTTATCTCTTTTGTCGAAAATCAGCCGTTTTTGCTCGAACATTAAATGCCTCCAAATGGTATTTAATTAACTTCCCGAGCCCCTGGAAGCATGAAAATCACTTTAAACATGCTAATTTTAGCTCTAACACTGATGATCCACCTACAAATGTGAACTGACGTTCAAAAATAAAACATTTGAAAACGGACCATTTTCCACATTTCTGAAGCATGACGTAATGGGGGGGTGTTATCTCTTTTGTCGAAAATCAGCCGTTTTTGCTCGAACATTAAATGCCTCCAAATGGTATTTAATTAACTTCCCGGGGTGAAGAAACCCTTTTTGAGAACTCAGAGTGAGTAAATTGGCCATTTTCATGCACTTTTAACCATTCCATAAATCTTGTGTTTTGGGCCCCAAGAAGCATGAAAATCACTTTAAACATGCTAATTTTAGCTCTAACACTGATGATCCACCTACAAATGTGAACTGACGTTCAAAAATAAAACATTTGAAAACGGACCATTTTCCACATTTCTGAAGCATGACGTAATGGGGGGGTGTTATCTCTTTTGTCGAAAATCAGCCGTTTTTGCTCGAACATTAAATGCCTCCAAATGGTATTTAATTAACTTCCCGGGGTGAAGAAACCCTTTTTGAGAACTCAGAGTGAGTAAATTGGCCATTTTCATGCACTTTTAACCATTCCATAAATCTTGTGTTTTGGGCCCCTGGAAGCATGAAAATCACTTTAAACATGCTCATTTTAGCTCTAACACTGATGATCCACCTACAAATGTGAACTGACGTTCAAAAATAAAACATTTGAAAACGGACCATTTTCCACATTTCTGAAGCATGACGTAATGGGGGGGTGTTATCTCTTTTGTCGAAAATCAGCCGTTTTTGCTCGAACATTAAATGCCTCCAAATGGTATTTAATTAACTTCCCAAACCCCTGGAAGCATGAAAATCACTTTAAACATGCTAATTTTAGCTCTAACACTGATGATCCACCTACAAATGTGAACTGACGTTCAAAAATAAAACATTTGAAAACGGACCATTTTCCACATTTCTGAAGCATGACGTAATGGGGGGGTGTTATCTCTTTTGTCGAAAATCAGCCGTATTTGCTAGAACATTAAATGCCTCCAAATGGTATTTAATTAACTTCCCAGGGTGAAGAAACCCTTTTTGAGAACTCAGAGTGAGTAAATTGGCCATTTTCATGCACTTTTAACCATTCCATAAATCTTGTGTTTTGGGCCCCTGGAAGCATGAAAATCACTTTAAACATGCTAATTTTAGCTCTAACACTGATGATCCACCTACAAATGTGAACTGACGTTCAAAAATAAAACATTTGAAAACGGACCATTTTCCACATTTCTGAAGCATGACGTAATGGGGGGGTGTTATCTCTTTTGTCGAAAATCAGCCGTATTTGCTAGAACATTAAATGCCTCCAAATGGTATTTAATTAACTTCCCAGGGTGAAGAAACCCTTTTTGAGAACTCAGAGTGAGTAAATTGGCCATTTTCATGCACTTTTAACCATTCCATAAATCTTGTGTTTTGGGCCCCTGGAAGCATGAAAATCACTTTAAACATGCTAATTTTAGCTCTAACACTGATGATCCACCTACAAATGTGAACTGACGTTCAAAAATAAAACATTTGAAAACGGACCATTTTCCACATTTCTGAAGCATGACGTAATGGGGGGGTGTTATCTCTTTTGTCGAAAATCAGCCGTTTTTGCTCGAACATTAAATGCCTCCAAATGGTATTTAATTAACTTCCCGGGGTGAAGAAACCCTTTTTGAGAACTCAGAGTGAGTAAATTGGCCATTTTCATGCACTTTTAACCATTCCATAAATCTTGTGTTTTGGGCCCCTGGAAGCATGAAAATCACTTTAAACATGCGAATTTTAGCTCTAACACTGATGATCCACCTACAAATGTGAACTGACGTTCAAAAATAAAACATTTGAAAACGGACCATTTTCCACATTTCTGAAGCATGACGTAATGGGGGGGTGTTATCTCTTTTGTCGAAAATCAGCCGTTTTTGCTCGAACATTAAATGCCTCCAAATGGTATTTAATTAACTTCCCGGGGTGAAGAAACCCTTTTTGAGAACTCAGAGTGAGTAAATTGGCCATTTTCATGCACTTTTAACCATTCCATAAATCTTGTGTTTTGGGCCCCTGGAAGCATGAAAATCACTTTAAACATGCTAATTTTAGCTCTAACACTGATGATCCACCTACAAATGTGAACTGACGTTCAAAAATAAAACATTTGAAAACGGACCATTTTCCACATTTCTGAAGCATGACGTAATGGGGGGGTGTTATCTCTTTTGTCGAAAATCAGCCGTTTTTGCTCTAACATTAAATGCCTCCAAATGGTATTTAATTAACTTCCCGGGGTGAAGAAACCCTTTTTGAGAACTCAGAGTGAGTAAATTGGCCATTTTCATGCACTTTTAACCATTCCATAAATCTTGTGTTTTGGGCCCCTGGAAGCATGAAAATCACTTTAAACATGCTAATTTTAGCTCTAACACTGATGATCCACCTACAAATGTGAACTGACGTTCAAAAATAAAACATTTGAAAACGGACCATTTTCCACATTTCTGAAGCATGACGTAATGGGGGGGTGTTATCTCTTTTGTCGAAAATCAGCCGTTTTTGCTCGAACATTAAATGCCTCCAAATGGTATTTAATTAACTTCCTTAGCCCCTGGAAGCATGAAAATCACTTTAAACATGCTAATTTTAGCTCTAACACTGATGATCCACCTACAAATGTGAACTGACGTTCAAAAATAAAACATTTGAAAACGGAACATTTTCCACATTTCTGAAGCATGACGTAATGGGGGGGTGTTATCTCTTTTGTCGAAAATCAGCTGTTTTTGCTCGAACATTAAATGCCTCCAAATGGTATTTAATTAACTTCCCGGGGTGAAGAAACCCTTTTTGAGAACTCAGATTGAGTAAATTGGCCATTTTCATGCACTTTTAACCATTCCATAAATCTTGTGTTTTGGGCCCCTGGAAGCATGAAAATCACTTTAAACATGCTAATTTTAGCTCTAACACTGATGATCCACCTACAAATGTGAACTGACGTTCAAAAATAAAACATTTGAAAATGGACCATTTTCCACATTTCTGAAGCATGACGTAATGGGGGGGGTGTTATCTCTTTTGTCGAACATCAGCCGTTTTTGCTCGAACATTAAATGCCTCCAAATGGTATTTAATTAACTTCCCGAGCCCCTGGAAGCATGAAAATCACTTTAAACATGCTAATTTTAGCTCTAACACTGATGATCCACCTACAAATGTGAACTGACGTTCAAAAATGAAACATTTGAAAACGGACCATTTTCCACATTTCTGAAGCATGACGTAATGGGGGGGTGTTATCTCTTTTGTGGAAAATCAGCCTTTTTTGCTCGAACATTAAATGCCTCCAAATGGTATTTATTTCACTTCCCGAGCCCCTGGAAGCATGAAAATCACTTTAAACATGCTAATTTTAGCTCTAACACTGATGATCCACCTACAAATGTGAACTGACGTTCAAAAATAAAACATTTGAAAACGGACCATTTTCCACATTTCTGAAGCATGACGTAATGGGGGGTGTTATCTCTTTTGTCGAAAATCAGCCGTTTTTGCTCGAACATTAAATGCCTCCAAATGGTATTTAATTAACTTCCCGGGGTGAAGAAACCCTTTTTGAGAACTCAGAGTGAGTAAATTGGCCATTTTCATGCACTTTTAACCATTCCATAAATCTTGTGTTTTGGGCCCCTGGAAGCATGAAAATCACTTTAAACATGCTAATTTTAGCTCTAACACTGATGATCCACCTACAAATGTGAACTGACGTTCAAAAATAAAACATTTGAAAACGGACCATTTTCCACATTTCTGAAGCATGACGTAATGGGGGGGTGTTATCTCTTTTGTCGAAAATCAGCCGTTTTTGCTCTAACATTAAATGCCTCCAAATGGTATTTAATTAACTTCCCGGGGTGAAGAAACCCTTTTTGAGAACTCAGAGTGAGTAAATTGGCCATTTTCATGCACTTTTAACCATTCCATAAATCTTGTGTTTTGGGCCCCTGGAAGCATGAAAATCACTTTAAACATGCTAATTTTAGCTCTAACACTGATGATCCACCTACAAATGTGAACTGACGTTCAAAAATAAAACATTTGAAAACGGACCATTTTCCACATTTCTGAAGCATGACGTAATGGGGGGGTGTTATCTCTTTTGTCGAAAATCAGCCGTTTTTGCTCGAACATTAAATGCCTCCAAATGGTATTTAATTAACTTCCCGGGGTGAAGAAACCCTTTTTGAGAACTCAGATTGAGTAAATTGGCCATTTTCATGCACTTTTAACCATTCCATAAATCTTGTGTTTTGGGCCCCTGGAAGCATGAAAATCACTTTAAACATGCTAATTTTAGCTCTAACACTGATGATCCACCTACAAATGTGAACTGACGTTCAAAAATAAAACATTTGAAAATGGACCATTTTCCACATTTCTGAAGCATGACGTAATGGGGGGGTGTTATCTCTTTTGTCGAAAATCAGCCGTTTTTGCTCGAACATTAAATGCCTCCAAATGGTATTTAATTAACTTCCCGAGCCCCTGGAAGCATGAAAATCACTTTAAAAATGCTAATTTTAGCTCCAACACTGATGATCCACCTACAAATGTGAACTGACGTTCAAAAATGAAACATTTGAAAACGGACCATTTTCCACATTTCTGAAGCATGACGTAATGGGGGGGTGTTATCTCTTTTGTGGAAAATCAGCCTTTTTTGCTCGAACATTAAATGCCTCCAAATGGTATTTATTTCACTTCCCGAGCCCCTGGAAGCATGAAAATCACTTTAAACATGCTAATTTTAGCTCTAACACTGATGATCCACCTACAAATGTGAACTGACGTTCAAAAATAAAACATTTGAAAACGGACCATTTTCCACATTTCTGAAGCATGACGTAATGGGGGGTGTTATCTCTTTTGTCGAAAATCAGCCGTTTTTGCTCGAACATTAAATGCCTCCAAATGGTATTTAATTAACTTCCCGGGGTGAAGAAACCCTTTTTGAGAACTCAGAGTGAGTAAATTGGCCATTTTCATGCACTTTTAACCATTCCATAAATCTTGTGTTTTGGGCCCCTGGAAGCATGAAAATCACTTTAAACATGCTAATTTTAGCTCTAACACTGATGATCCACCTACAAATGTGAACTGACGTTCAAAAATAAAACATTTGAAAACGGACCATTTTCCACATTTCTGAAGCATGACGTAATGGGGGGGTGTTATCTCTTTTGTCGAAAATCAGCCGTTTTTGCTCCAACATTAAATGCCTCCAAATGGTATTTAATTAACTTCCCGGGGTGAAGAAACCCTTTTTGAGAACTCAGAGTGAGTAAATTGGCCATTTTCATGCACTTTTAACCATTCCATAAATCTTGTGTTTTGAGCCCCTGGAAGCATGAAAATCACTTTAAACATGCTAATTTTAGCTCTAACACTGATGATCCACCTACAAATGTGAACTGACGTTCAAAAATAAAACATTTGAAAACGGACCATTTTCCACATTTCTGAAGCATGACGTAATGGGGGGGTGTTATCTCTTTTGTCGAAAATCAGCCGTTTTTGCTCGAAGATTAAATGCCTCCAAATGGTATTTAATTAACTTCCCGGGGTGAAGAAACCCTTTTTGAGAACTCAGAGTGAGTAAATTGGCCATTTTCATGCACTTTTCACCATTCCATAAATCTTGTGTTTTGGGCCCCTGGAAGCATGAAAATCACTTTAAACATGCTAATTTTAGCTCTAACACTGATGATCCACCTACAAATGTGAACTGACGTTCAAAAATAAAACATTTGAAAACGGATCATTTTCCACATTTCTGAAGCATGACGTAATGGGGGGGTGTTATCTCTTTTGTCGAAAATCAGCCGTTTTTGCTCGAACATTAAATGCCTCCAAATGGTATTTAATTAACTTCCCGAGCCCCTGGAAGCATGAAAATCACTTTAAACATGCTAATTTTAGCTCTAACACTGATGATCCACCTACAAATGTGAACTGACGTTCAAAAATAAAACATTTGAAAACGGACCATTTTCCACATTTCTGAAGCATGACGTAATGGGGGGGTGTTATCTCTTTTGTCGAAAATCAGCCGTTTTTGCTCGAACATTAAATGCCTCCAAATGGTATTTAATTAACTTCCCGAGCCCCTGGAAGCATGAAAATCACTTTAAACATGCTAATTTTAGCTCTAACACTGATGATCCACCTACAAATGTGAACTGACGTTCAAAAATAAAACATTTGAAAACGGACCATTTTCCACATTTCTGAAGCATGACGTAATGGGGGGGTGTTATCTCTTTTGTCGAAAATCAGCCGTTTTTGCTCGAACATTAAATGCCTCCAAATGGTATTTAATTAACTTCCCGGGGTGAAGAAACCCTTTTTGAGAACTCAGAGTGAGTAAATTGGCCATTTTCATGCACTTTTAACCATTCCATAAATCTTGTGTTTTGGGCCCCAAGAAGCATGAAAATCACTTTAAACATGCTAATTTTAGCTCTAACACTGATGATCCACCTACAAATGTGAACTGACGTTCAAAAATAAAACATTTGAAAACGGACCATTTTCCACATTTCTGAAGCATGACGTAATGGGGGGGTGTTATCTCTTTTGTCGAAAATCAGCCGTTTTTGCTCGAACATTAAATGCCTCCAAATGGTATTTAATTAACTTCCCGGGGTGAAGAAACCCTTTTTGAGAACTCAGAGTGAGTAAATTGGCCATTTTCATGCACTTTTAACCATTCCATAAATCTTGTGTTTTGGGCCCCTGGAAGCATGAAAATCACTTTAAACATGCTCATTTTAGCTCTAACACTGATGATCCACCTACAAATGTGAACTGACGTTCAAAAATAAAACATTTGAAAACGGACCATTTTCCACATTTCTGAAGCATGACGTAATGGGGGGGTGTTATCTCTTTTGTCGAAAATCAGCCGTATTTGCTAGAACATTAAATGCCTCCAAATGGTATTTAATTAACTTCCCAGGGTGAAGAAACCCTTTTTGAGAACTCAGAGTGAGTAAATTGGCCATTTTCATGCACTTTTAACCATTCCATAAATCTTGTGTTTTGGGCCCCTGGAAGCATGAAAATCACTTTAAACATGCTAATTTTAGCTCTAACACTGATGATCCACCTACAAATGTGAACTGACGTTCAAAAATAAAACATTTGAAAACGGACCATTTTCCACATTTCTGAAGCATGACGTAATGGGGGGGTGTTATCTCTTTTGTCGAAAATCAGCCGTTTTTGCTCGAACATTAAATGCCTGCAAATGGTATTTAATTAACTTCCCGGGGTGAAGAAACCCTTTTTGAGAACTCAGAGTGAGTAAATTGGCCATTTTCATGCACTTTTAACCATTCCATAAATCTTGTGTTTTGGGCCCCTGGAAGCATGAAAATCACTTTAAACATGCTAATTTTAGCTCTAACACTGATGATCCACCTACAAATGTGAACTGACGTTCAAAAATAAAACATTTGAAAACGGACCATTTTCCACATTTCTGAAGCATGACGTAATGGGGGGGTGTTATCTCTTTTGTCGAAAATCAGCCGTTTTTGCTCGAACATTAAATGCCTCCAAATGGTATTTAATTAACTTCCCGAGCCCCTGGAAGCATGAAAATCACTTTAAACATGCTAATTTTAGCTCTAACACTGAAGATCCACCTACAAATGTGAACTGACGTTCAAAAATAAAACATTTGAAAACGGACCATTTTCCACATTTCTGAAGCATGACGTAATGGGGGGGTGTTATCTCTTTTGTCGAAAATCAGCCGTTTTTGCTCGAACATTAAATGCCTCCAAATGGTATTTAATTAACTTCCCGGGGTGAAGAAACCCTTTTTGAGAACTCAGAGTGAGTAAATTGGCCATTTTCATGCACTTTTAACCATTCCATAAATCTTGTGTTTTGGGCCCCTGGAAGCATGAAAATCACTTTAAACATGCTAATTTTAGCTCTAACACTGATGATCCACCTACAAATGTGAACTGACGTTCAAAAATAAAACATTTGAAAACGGACCATTTTCCACATTTCTGAAGCATGACGTAATGGGGGGGTGTTATCTCTTTTGTCGAAAATCAGCCGTTTTTGCTCGAACATTAAATGCCTCCAAATGGTATTTAATTAACTTCCCGGGGTGAAGAAATCCTTTTTGAGAACTCAGAGTGAGTAAATTGGCCATTTTCATGCACTTTTAACCATTCCATAAATCTTGTGTTTTGGGCCCCTGGAAGCATGAAAATCACTTTAAACATGCTAATTTTAGCTCTAACACTGATGATCCACCTACAAATGTGAACTGACGTTCAAAAACATACATTTGAAAACGGACCATTTTCCACATTTCTGAAGCATGACGTAATGGGGGGGTGTTATCTCTTTTGTCGAAAATCAGCCGTTTTTGCTCTAACATTAAATGCCTCCAAATGGTATTTAATTAACTTCCCGGGGTGAAGAAACCCTTTTTGAGAACTCAGAGTGAGTAAATTGGCCATTTTCATGCACTTTTAACCATTCCATAAATCTTGTGTTTTGGGCCCCTGGAAGCATGAAAATCACTTTAAACATGCTAATTTTAGCTCTAACACTGATGATCCACCTACAAATGTGAACTGACGTTCAAAAATAAAACATTTGAAAACGGACCATTTTCCACATTTCTGAAGCATGACGTAATGGGGGGGTGTTATCTCTTTTGTCGAAAATCAGCCGTTTTTGCTCGAACATTAAATGCCTCCAAATGGTATTTAATTAACTTCCTTAGCCCCTGGAAGCATGAAAATCACTTTAAACATGCTAATTTTAGCTCTAACACTGATGATCCACCTACAAATGTGAACTGACGTTCAAAAATAAAACATTTGAAAACGGACCATTTTCCACATTTCTGAAGCATGACGTAATGAGGGGGTGTTATCTCTTTTGTCGAAAATCAGCCGTTTTTGCTCGAACATTAAATGCCTCCAAATGGTATTTAATTAACTTCCCGGGGTGAAGAAACCCTTTTTGAGAACTCAGATTGAGTAAATTGGCCATTTTCATGCACTTTTAACCATTCCATAAATCTTGTGTTTTGGGCCCCTGGAAGCATGAAAATCACTTTAAACATGCTAATTTTAGCTCTAACACTGATGATCCACCTACAAATGTGAACTGACGTTCAAAAATAAAACATTTGAAAATGGACCATTTTCCACATTTCTGAAGCATGACGTAATGGGGGGGTGTTATCTCTTTTGTCGAAAATCAGCCGTTTTTGCTCGAACATTAAATGCCTCCAAATGGTATTTAATTAACTTCCCGAGCCCCTGGAAGCATGAAAATCACTTTAAACATGCTAATTTTAGCTCTAACACTGATGATCCACCTACAAATGTGAACTGACGTTCAAAAATGAAACATTTGAAAACGGACCATTTTCCACATTTCTGAAGCATGACGTAATGGGGGGGTGTTATCTCTTTTGTGGAAAATCAGCCTTTTTTGCTCGAACATTAAATGCCTCCAAATGGTATTTATTTCACTTCCCAAGCCCCTGGAAGCATGAAAATCACCTTAAACATGCTAATTTTAGCTCTAACACTGATGATCCACCTACAAATGTGAACTGACGTTCAAAAATAAAACATTTGAAAACGGACCATTTTCCACATTTCTGAAGCATGACGTAATGGGGGGTGTTATCTCTTTTGTCGAAAATCCGCCGTTTTTGCTCGAACATTAAATGCCTCCAAATGGTATTTAATTAACTTCCCGGGGTGAAGAAACCCTTTTTGAGAACTCAGAGTGAGTAAATTGGCCATTTTCATGCACTTTTAACCATTCCATAAATCTTGTGTTTTGGGCCCCTGGAAGCATGAAAATCACTTTAAACATGCTAATTTTAGCTCTAACACTGATGATCCACCTACAAATGTGAACTGACGTTCAAAAATAAAACATTTGAAAACGGACCATTTTCCACATTTCTGAAGCATGACGTAATGGGGGGGTGTTATCTCTTTTGTCGAAAATCAGCCGTTTTTGCTCTAACATTAAATGCCTCCAAATGGTATTTAATTAACTTCCCGGGGTGAAGAAACCCTTTTTGAGAACCCAGAGTGAGTAAATTGGCCATTTTCATGCACTTTTAACCATTCCATAAATCTTGTGTTTTGGGCCCCTGGAAGCATGAAAATCACTTTAAACATGCTAATTTTAGCTCTAACACTGATGATCCACCTACAAATGTGAACTGACGTTCAAAAATAAAACATTTGAAAACGGACCATTTTCCACATTTCTGAAGCATGACGTAATGGGGGGGTGTTATCTCTTTTGTCGAAAATCAGCCGTTTTTGCTCGAACATTAAATGCCTCCAAATGGTATTTAATTAACTTCCCGGGGTGAAGAAACCCTTTTTGAGAACTCAGAGTGAGTAAATTGGCCATTTTCATGCACTTTTAACCATTCCATAAATCTTGTGCTTTGGGCCCCTGGAAGCATGAAAATCACTTTAAACATGCTAATTTTAGCTCTAACACTGATGATCCACCTACAAATGTGAACTGACGTTCAAAAATAAAACATTTGAAAACGGACCATTTTCCACATTTCTGAAGCATGACGTAATGGGGGGGTGTTATCTCTTTTGTCGAAAATCAGCCGTTTTTGCTCGAACATTAAATGCCTCCAAATGGTATTTAATTAACTTCCCGAGCCCCTGGAAGCATGAAAATCACTTTAAACATGCTAATTTTAGCTCTAACACTGATGATCCACCTACAAATGTGAACTGACGTTCAAAAATAAAACATTTGAAAACGGACCATTTTCCACATTTCTGAAGCATGACGTAATGGGGGGGTGTTATCTCTTTTGTCGAAAATCAGCCGTTTTTGCTCGAACATTAAATGCCTCCAAATGGTATTTAATTAACTTCCCGGGGTGAAGAAACCCTTTTTGAGAACTCAGAGTGAGTAAATTGGCCATTTTCATGCACTTTTAACCATTCCATAAATCTTGTGTTTTGAGCCCCTGGAAGCATGAAAATCACTTTAAACATGCTAATTTTAGCTCTAACACTGATGATCCACCTACAAATGTGAACTGACGTTCAAAAATAAAACATTTGAAAACGGACCATTTTCCACATTTCTGAAGCATGACGTAATGGGGGGGTGTTATCTATTTTGTCGAAAATCAGCCGTTTTTGCTCGAAGATTAAATGCCTCCAAATGGTATTTAATTAACTTCCCGGGGTGAAGAAACCCTTTTTGAGAACTCAGAGTGAGTAAATTGGCCATTTTCATGCACTTTTAACCATTCCATAAATCTTGTGTTTTGGGCCCCTGGAAGCATGAAAATCACTTTAAACATGCTAATTTTAGCTCTAACACTGATGATCCACCTACAAATGTGAACTGACGTTCAAAAATAAAACATTTGAAAACGGACCATTTTCCACATTTCTGAAGCATGACGTAATGGGGGGGTGTTATCTCTTTTGTCGAAAATCAGCCGTTTTTGCTCGAAGATTAAATGCCTCCAAATGGTATTTAATTAACTTCCCGGGGTGAAGAAACCCTTTTTGAGAACTCAGAGTGAGTAAATTGGCCATTTTCATGCACTTTTAACCATTCCATAAATCTTGTGTTTTGGGCCCCTGGAAGCATGAAAATCACTTTAAACATGCTAATTTTAGCTCTAACACTGATGATCCACCTACAAATGTGAACTGACGTTCAAAAATAAAACATTTGAAAACGGACCATTTTCCACATTTCTGAAGCATGACGTAATGGGGGGGTGTTATCTCTTTTGTCGAAAATCAGCCGTTTTTGCTCGAACATTAAATGCCTCCAAATGGTATTTAATTAACTTCCAGGGGTGAAGAAACCCTTTTTGAGAACTCAGAGTGAGTAAATTGGCCATTTTCATGCACTTTTAACCATTCCATAAATCTTGTGTTTTGGGCCCCTGGAAGCATGAAAATCACTTTAAACATGCTAATTTTAGCTCTAACACTGATGATCCACCTACAAATGTGAACTGACGTTCAAAAATAAAACATTTGAAAACGGACCATTTTCCACATTTCTGAAGCATGACGTAATGGGGGGGTGTTATCTCTTTTGTCGAAAATCAGCCGTTTTTGCTCGAACATTAAATGCCTCCAAATGGTATTTAATTAACTTCCCGAGCCCCTGGAAGCATGAAAATCACTTTAAATATGCTAATTTTAGCTCTAACACTGATGATCCACCTACAAATGTGAACTGACGTTCAAAAATAAAACATTTGAAAACGGACCATTTTCCACATTTCTGAAGCATGACGTAATGGGGGGGTGTTATCTCTTTTGTCGAAAATCAGCCGTTTTTGCTCGAACATTAAATGCCTCCAAATGGTATTTAATTAACTTCCCGAGCCCCTGGAAGCATGAAAATCACTTTAAACATGCTAATTTTAGCTCTAACACTGATGATCCACCTACAAATGTGAACTGACGTTCAAAAATAAAACATTTGAAAACGGACCATTTTCCACATTTCTGAAGCATGACGTAATGGGGGGGTGTTATCTCTTTTGTCGAAAATCAGCCGTTTTTGCTCGAACATTAAATGCCTCCAAATGGTATTTAATTAACTTCCCGGGGTGAAGAAACCCTTTTTGAGAACTCAGAGTGAGTAAATTGGCCATTTTCATGCACTTTTAACCATTCCATAAATTTTGTGTTTTGGGCCCCAAGAAGCATGAAAATCACTTTAAACATGCTAATTTTAGCTCTAACACTGATGATCCACCTACAAATGTGAACTGACGTTCAAAAATAAAACATTTGAAAACGGACCATTTTCCACATTTCTGAAGCATGACGTAATGGGGGGGTGTTATCTCTTTTGTCGAAAATCAGCCGTTTTTGCTCGAACATTAAATGCCTCCAAATGGTATTTAATTAACTTCCCGGGGTGAAGAAACCCTTTTTGAGAACTCAGAGTGAGTAAATTGGCCATTTTCATGCACTTTTAACCATTCCATAAATCTTGTGTTTTGGGCCCCTGGAAGCATGAAAATCACTTTAAACATGCTAATTTTAGCTCTAACACTGATGATCCACCTACAAATGTGAACTGACGTTCAAAAATAAAACATTTGAAAACGGACCATTTTCCACATTTCTGAAGCATGACGTAATGGGGGGGGTGTTATCTCTTTTGTCGAAAATCAGCCGTTTTTGCTCGAACATTAAATGCCTCCAAATGGTATTTAATTAACTTCCCGAGCCCCTGGAAGCATGAAAATCACTTCAAACATGCTAATTTTAGCTCTAACACTGATGATCCACCTCCAAATGTGAACTGACGTTCAAAAATAAAACATTTGAAAACGGACCATTTTCCACATTTCTGAAGCATGACGTAATGGGGGGGTGTTATCTCTTTTGTCGAAAATCAGCCGTTTTTGCTCGAACATTAAATGCCTCCAAATGGTATTTAATTAACTTCCCGGGGTGAAGAAACCCTTTTTGAGAACTCAGAGTGAGTAAATTGGCCATTTTCATGCACTTTTAACCATTCCATAAATCTTGTGTTTTGGGCCCCAAGAAGCATGAAAATCACTTTAAACATGCAAATTTTAGCTCTAACACTGATGATCCACCTACAAATGTGAACTGACGTTCAAAATAAAACATTTGAAAACGGACCATTTTCCACATTTCTGAAGCATGACGTAATGGGGGGGTGTTATCTCTTTTGTCGAAAATCAGCCGTTTTTGCTTGAACATTAAATGCCTCCAAATGGTATTTAATTAACTTCCCGGGGTGAAGAAACCCTTTTTGAGAACTTAGAGTGAGTAAATTGGCCATTTTCATGCACTTTTAACCATTCCATAAATCTTGTGTTTTGGGCCCCTGGAAGCATGAAAATCACTTTAAACATGCTAATTTTAGCTCTAACACTGATGATCCACCTACAAATGTGAACTGACGTTCAAAAATAAAACATTTGAAAACGGACCATTTTCCACATTTCTGAAGCATGACGTAATGGGGGGGTGTTATCTCTTTTGTCGAAAATCAGCTGTTTTTGCTCGAACATTAAATGCCTCCAAATGGTATTTAATTAACTTCCCAAACCCCTGGAAGCATGAAAATCACTTTAAACATGCTAATTTTAGCTCTAACACTGATGATCCACCTACAAATGTGAACTGACGTTCAAAAATAAAACATTTGAAAACGGACCATTTTCCACATTTCTGAAGCATGACGTAATGGGGGGTGTTATCTCTTTTGTCGAAAATCAGCCGTTTTTGCTCGAACATTAAATGCCTCCAAATGGTATTTAATTAACTTCCCAGGGTGAAGAAACCCTTTTTGAGAACTCAGAGTGAGTAAATTGGCCATTTTCATGCACTTTTGACCATTCCATAAATCTTGTGTTTTGGGCCCCTGGAAGCATGAAAATCACTTTAAACATGCTAATTTTAGCTCTAACACTGATGATCCACCTACAAATGTGAACTGACGTTCAAAAATAAAACATTTGAAAACGGACCATTTTCCACATTTCTGAAGCATGACGTAATGGGGGGGCGTTATCTCTTTTGTCGAAAATCAGCCGTTTTTGCTCGAACATTAAATGCCTCCAAATGGTATTTAATTAACTTCCCGAGCCCCTGGAAGCATGAAAATCACTTTAAACATGCTAATTTTAGCTCTAACACTGAAGATCCACCTACAAATGTGTACTGACGTTCAAAAATAAAACATTTGAAAACGGACCATTTTCCACATTTCTGAAGCATGACGTAATGGGGGGGTGTTATCTCTTTTGTCGAAAATCAGCCGTTTTTGCTCGAACATTAAATGCCTCCAAATGGTATTTAATTAACTTCCCGGGGTGAAGAAACCCTTTTTGAGAACTCAGAGTGAGTAAATTGGCCATTTTCATGCACTTTTAACCATTCCATAAATCTTGTGTTTTGGGCCCCTGGAAGCATGAAAATCACTTTAAACATGCTAATTTTAGCTCTAACACTGATGATCCACCTACAAATGTGAACTGACGTTCAAAAATAAAACATTTGAAAACGGACCATTTTCCACATTTCTGAAGCATGACGTAATGGGGGGGTGTTATCTCTTTTGTCGAAAATCAGCCGTTTTTGCTCGAACATTAAATGCCTCCAAATGGTATTTAATTAACTTCCCGGGGTGAAGAAACCCTTTTTGAGAACTCAGAGTGAGTAAATTGGCCATTTTCATGCACTTTTAACCATTCCATAAATCTTGTGTTTTGGGCCCCTGGAAGCATGAAAATCACTTTAAACATGCTAATTTTAGCTCTAACACTGATGATCCACCTACAAATGTGAACTGACGTTCAAAAATAAAACATTTGAAAACGGACCATTTTCCACATTTCTGAAGCATGACGTAATGGGGGGGTGTTATCTCTTTTGTCGAAAATCAGCCGTTTTTGCTCTAACATTAAATGCCTCCAAATGGTATTTAATTAACTTCCCGGGGTGAAGAAACCCTTTTTGAGAACTCAGAGTGAGTAAATTGGCCATTTTCATGCACTTTTAACCATTCCATAAATCTTGTGTTTTGGGCCCCTGGAAGCATGAAAATCACTTTAAACATGCTAATTTTAGCTCTAACACTGATGATCCACCTACAAATGTGAACTGACGTTCAAAAATAAAACATTTGAAAACGGACCATTTTCCACATTTCTGAAGCATGACGTAATGGGGGGGTGTTATCTCTTTTGTCGAAAATCAGCCGTTTTTGCTCGAACATTAAATGCCTCCAAATGGTATTTAATTAACTTCCTTAGCCCCTGGAAGCATGAAAATCACTTTAAACATGCTAATTTTAGCTCTAACACTGATGATCCACCTACAAATGTGAACTGACGTTCAAAAATAAAACATTTGAAAACGGACCATTTTCCACTTTTCTGAAGCATGACGTAATGGGGGGGTGTTATCTCTTTTGTCGAAAATCAGCCGTTTTTGCTCGAACATTAAATGCCTCCAAATGGTATTTAATTAACTTCCCGGGGTGAAGAAACCCTTTTTGAGAACTCAGATTGAGTAAATTGGCCATTTTCATGCACTTTTAACCATTCCATAAATCTTGTGTTTTGGGCCCCTGGAAGCATGAAAATCACTTTAAACATGCTAATTTTAGCTCTAACACTGATGATCCACCTACAAATGTGAACTGACGTTCAAAAATAAAACATTTGAAAATGGACCATTTTCCACATTTCTGAAGCATGACGTAATGGGGGGGTGTTATCTCTTTTGTCGAAAATCAGCCGTTTTTGCTCGAACATTAAATGCCTCCAAATGGTATTTAATTAACTTCCCGAGCCCCTGGAAGCATGAAAATCACTTTAAACATGCTAATTTTAGCTCTAACACTGATGATCCACCTACAAATGTGAACTGACGTTCAAAAATGAAACATTTGAAAACGGACCATTTTCCACATTTCTGAAGCATGACGTAATGGGGGGGGGTGTTATCTCTTTTGTGGAAAATCAGCCTTTTTTGCTCGAACATTAAATGCCTCCAAATGGTATTTATTTCACTTCCCGAGCCCCTGGAAGCATGAAAATCACTTTAAACATGCTAATTTTAGCTCTAACACTGATGATCCACCTACAAATGTGAACTGACGTTCAAAAATAAAACATTTGAAAATGGACCATTTTCCACATTTCTGAAGCATGACGTAATGGGGGATGTTATCTCTTTTGTCGAAAATCAGCCGTTTTTGCTCGAACATTAAATGCCTCCAAATGGTATTTAATTAACTTCCCGGGGTGAAGAAACTCTTTTTGAGAACTCAGAGTGAGTAAATTGGCCATTTTCATGCACTTTTAACCATTCCATAAATCTTGTGTTTTGGGCCCCTGGAAGCATGAAAATCACTTTAAACATGCTAATTTTAGCTCTAACACTGATGATCCACCTACAAATGTGAACTGACGTTCAAAAATAAAACATTTGAAAACGGACCATTTTCCACATTTCTGAAGCATGACGTAATGGGGGGGTGTTATCTCTTTTGTCGAAAATCAGCCGTTTTTGCTCTAACATTAAATGCCTCCAAATGGTATTTAATTAACTTCCCGGGGTGAAGAAACCCCTTTTGAGAACTCAGAGTGAGTAAATTGGCCATTTTCATGCACTTTTAACCATTCCATAAATCTTGTGTTTTGGGCCCCTGGAAGCATGAAAATCACTTTAAACATGCTAATTTTAGCTCTAACACTGATGATCCACCTACAAATGTGAACTGACGTTCAAAAATAAAACATTTGAAAACGGACCATTTTCCACATTTCTGAAGCATGACGTAATGGGGGGGTGTTATCTCTTTTGTCGAAAATCAGCCGTTTTTGCTCGAACATTAAATGCCTCCAAATGGTATTTAATTAACTTCCCGGGGTGAAGAAACCCTTTTTGAGAACTCAGAGTGAGTAAATTGGCCATTTTCATGCACTTTTAACCATTCCATAAATCTTGTGTTTTGGGCCCCTGGAAGCATGAAAATCACTTTAAACATGCTAATTTTAGCTCTAACACTGATGATCCACCTACAAATGTGAACTGACGTTCAAAAATAAAACATTTGAAAACGGACCATTTTCCACATTTCTGAAGCATGACGTAATGGGGGGATGTTATCTCTTTTGTCGAAAATCAGCCGTTTTTGCTCGAACATTAAATGCCTCCAACTGGTATTTAATTAACTTCCCGAGCCCCTGGAAGCATGAAAATCACTTTAAACATGCTAATTTTAGCTCTAACACTGGTGATCCACCTACAAATGTGAACTGACGTTCAAAAATAAAACATTTGAAAATGGACCATTTTCCACATTTCTGAAGCATGACGTAATGGGGGGGTGTTATCTCTTTTGTCGAAAATCAGCCGTTTTTGCTCGAACATTAAATGCCTCCAAATGGTATTTAATTAACTTCCCGGGGTGAAGAAACCCTTTTTGAGAACTCAGAGTGAGTAAATTGGCCATTTTCATGCACTTTTAACCATTCCATAAATCTTGTGTTTTGAGCCCCTGGAAGCATGAAAATCACTTTAAACATGCTCATTTTAGCTCTAACACTGATGATCCACCTACAAATGTGAACTGACGTTCAAAAATAAAACATTTGAAAACGGACCATTTTCCACAATTCTGAAGCATGACGTAATGGGGGGGTGTTATCTCTTTTGTCGAAAATCAGCCGTTTTTGCTCGAACATTAAATGCCTCCAAATGGTATTTAATTAACTTCCCGGGGTGAAGAAACCCTTTTTGAGAACCCAGAGTGAGTAAATTGGCCATTTTCATGCACTTTTAACCATTCCATAACTCTTGTGTTTTTGGCCCCTGGAAGCATGAAAATCACTTTAAACATGCTAATTTTAGCTCTAACACTGATGATCCACCTGCAAATGTGAACTGACGTTCAAAAATAAAACATTTGAAAACGGACCATTTTCCACATTTCTGAAGCATGACGTAATGGGGGGGTGTTATCTCTTTTGTCGAAAATCAGCCGTTTTTGCTCGAACATTAAATGCCTCCAAATGGTATTTAATTAACTTCCCGAGCCCCTGGAAGCATGAAAATCACTTTAAACATGCTAATTTTAGCTCTAACACTGATGATCCACCTACAAATGTGAACTGACGTTCAAAAATAAAACATTTGAAAACGGACCATTTTCCACATTTCTGAAGCATGACGTAATGGGGGGGTGTTATCTCTTTTGTCGAAAATCAGCCGTTTTTGCTCGAACATTAAATGCCTCCAAATGGTATTTAATTAACTTCCCGGGGTGAAGAAACCCTTTTTGAGAACTCAGAGTGAGTAAATTGGCCATTTTCATGCACTTTTAACCATTCCATAAATCTTGTGTTTTGGGCCCCAAGAAGCATGAAAATCACTTTAAACATGCTAATTTTAGCTCTAACACTGATGATCCACCTACAAATGTGAACTGACGTTCAAAAATAAAACATTTGAAAACGGACCATTTTCCACATTTCTGAAGCATGACGTAATGGGGGGGTGTTATCTCTTTTGTCGAAAATCAGCCGTTTTTGCTCGAACATTAAATGCCTCCAAATGGTATTTAATTAACTTCCCGAGCCCCTGGAAGCATGAAAATCACTTTAAACATGCTAATTTTAGCTCTGACACTGATGATCCACCTACAAATGTGAACTGACGTTCAAAAATAAAACATTTGAAAATGGACCATTTTCCACATTTCTGAAGCATGACGTAATGGGGGGGTGTTATCTCTTTTGTCGAAAATCAGCCGTTTTTGCTCGAACATTAAATGCCTCCAAATGGTATTTATTTCACTTCCCGAGCCCCTGGAAGCATGAAAATCACTTTAAACATGCTAATTTTAGCTCTAACACTGATGATCCACCTACAAATGTGAACTGACGTTCAAAAATAAAACATTTGAAAACGGACCATTTTCCACATTTCTGAAGCATGACGTAATGGGGGGGTGTTATCTCTTTTGTCGAAAATCAGCCGTTTTTGCTCGAACATTAAATGCCTCCAAATGGTATTTAATTAACTTCCCGGGGTGAAGAAACCCTTTTTGAGAACTCAGAGTGAGTAAATTGGCCATTTTCATGCACTTTTAACCATTCCATAAATCTTGTGTTTTGGGCCCCTGGAAGCATGAAAATCACTTTAAACATGCTAATTTTAGCTCTAACACTGATGATCCACCTACAAATGTGAACTGACGTTCAAAAATAAAACATTTGAAAACGGACCATTTTCCACATTTCTGAAGCATGACGTAATGGGGGGGTGTTATCTCTTTTGTCGAAAATCAGCCGTGTTTGCTCGAACATTAAATGCCTCCAAATGGTATTTAATTAACTTCCCGAGCCCCTGGAAGCATGAAAATCACTTTAAACATGCTAATTTTAGCTCTAACACTGATGATCCACCTACAAATGTGAACTGACGTTCAAAAATAAAACATTTGAAAACGGACCATTTTCCACATTTCTGAAGCATGACGTAATGGGGGGGTGTTATCTCTTTTGTCGAAAATCAGCCGTTTTTGCTCGAACATTAAATGCCTCCAAATGGTATTTAATTAACTTCCCGAGCCCCTGGAAGCATGAAAATCACTTTAAACATGCTAATTTTAGCTCTAACACTGATGATCCTCCTACAAATGTGAACTGACGTTCAAAAATAAAACATTTGAAAACGGACCATTTTCCACATTTCTGAAGCATGACGTAATGGGGGGGTGTTATCTCTTTTGTCGAAAATCAGCCGTTTTTGCTCGAACATTAAATGCCTCCAAATGGTATTTAATTAACTTCCCGGGGTGAAGAAACCCTTTTTGAGAACTCAGAGTGAGTAAATTGGCCATTTTCATGCACTTTTAACCATTCCATAAATCTTGTGTTTTGGGCCCCAAGAAGCATGAAAATCACTTTAAACATGCTAATTTTAGCTCTAACACTGATGATCCACCTACAAATGTGAACTGACGTTCAAAAATAAAACATTTGAAAACGGACCATTTTCCACATTTCTGAAGCATGACGTAATGGGGGGGTGTTATCTCTTTTGTCGAAAATCAGCCATTTTTGCTCGAACATTAAATGCCTCCAAATGGTATTTAATTAACTTCCCGGGGTGAAGAAACCCTTTTTGAGAACTCAGAGTGAGTAAATTGGCCATTTTCATGCACTTTTAACCATTCCATAAATCTTGTGTTTTGGGCCCCTGGAAGCATGAAAATCACTTTAAACATGCTGATTTTAGCTCTAACACTGATGATCCACCTACAAATGTGAACTGACGTTCAAAAATAAAACATTTGAAAACGGACCATTTTCCACATTTCTGAAGCATGACGTAATGGGGGGTGTTATCTCTTTTGTCGAAAATCAGCCGTTTTTGCTCGAACATTAAATGCCTCCAAATGGTATTTAATTAACTTCCCGGGGTGAAGAAACCCTTTTTGAGAACTCAGAGTGAGTAAATTGGCCATTTTCATGCACTTTTAACCATTCCATAAATCTTGTGTTTTGGGCCCCTGGAAGCATGAAAATCACTTTAAACATGCTAATTTTAGCTCTAACACTGATGATCCACCTACAAATGTGAACTGACGTTCAAAAATAAAACATTTGAAAACGGACCATTTTCCACATTTCTGAAGCATGACGTAATGGGGGGGTGTTATCTCTTTTGTCGAAAATCAGCCGTGTTTGCTCGAACATTAAATGCCTCCAAATGGTATTTAATTAACTTCCCGAGCCCCTGGAAGCATGAAAATCACTTTAAACATGCTAATTTTAGCTCTAACACTGATGATCCACCTACAAATGTGAACTGACGTTCAAAAATAAAACATTTGAAAACGGACCATTTTCCACATTTCTGAAGCATGACGTAATGGGGGGGTGTTATCTCTTTTGTCGAAAATCAGCCGTTTTTGCTCGAACATTAAATGCCTCCAAATGGTATTTAATTAACTTCCCGGGGTGAAGAAACCCTTTTTGAGAACTCAGAGTGAGTAAATTGGCCATTTTCATGCACTTTTAACCATTCCATAAATCTTGTGTTTTGGGCCCCAAGAAGCATGAAAATCACTTTAAACATGCTAATTTTAGCTCTAACACTGATGATCCACCTACAAATGTGAACTGACGTTCAAAAATAAAACATTTGAAAACGGACCATTTTCCACATTTCTGAAGCATGACGTAATGGGGGGGTGTTATCTCTTTTGTCGAAAATCAGCCGTTTTTGCTCGAACATTAAATGCCTCCAAATGGTATTTAATTAACTTCCCGGGGTGAAGAAACCCTTTTTGAGAACTCAGAGTGAGTAAATTGGCCATTTTCATGCACTTTTAACCATTCCATAAATCTTGTGTTTTGGGCCCCTGGAAGCATGAAAATCACTTTAAACATGCTAATTTTAGCTCTAACACTGATGATCCACCTACAAATGTGAACTGACGTTCAAAAATAAAACATTTGAAAACGGACCATTTTCCACATTTCTGAAGCATGACGTAATGGGGGGGTGTTATCTCTTTTGTCGAAAATCAGCCGTTTTTGCTCGAACATTAAATGCCTCCAAATGGTATTTAATTAACTTCCCGGGGTGAAGAAACCCTTTTTGAGAACTCAGAGTGAGTAAATTGGCCATTTTCATGCACTTTTAACCATTCCATAAATCTTGTGTTTTGGGCCCCTGGAAGCATGAAAATCACTTTAAACATGCTAATTTTAGCTCTAACACTGATGATCCACCTACAAATGTGAACTGACGTTCAAAAATAAAACATTTGAAAACGGACCATTTTCCACATTTCTGAAGCATGACGTAATGGGGGGTGTTATCTCTTTTGTCGAAAATCAGCCGTTTTTGCTCGAACATTAAATGCCTCCAAATGGTATTTAATTAACTTCCCGGGGTGAAGAAACCCTTTTTGAGAACTCAGAGTGAGTAAATTGGCCATTTTCATGCACTTTTAACCATTCCATAAATCTTGTGTTTTGAGCCCCTGGAAGCATGAAAATCACTTTAAACATGCTAATTTTAGCTCTAACACTGATGATCCACCTACAAATGTGAACTGACGTTCAAAAATAAAACATTTGAAAACGGACCATTTTCCACATTTCTGAAGCATGACGTAATGGGGGGGTGTTATCTCTTTTGTCGAAAATCAGCCGTTTTTGCTCGAACATTAAATGCCTCCAAATGGTATTTAATTAACTTCCCGGGGTGAAGAAACCCTTTTTGAGAACTCAGAGTGAGTAAATTGGCCATTTTCATGCACTTTTAACCATTCCATAAATCTTGTGTTTTGGGCCCCTGGAAGCATGAAAATCACTTTAAACATGCTAATTTTAGCTCTAACACTGATGATCCACCTACAAATGTGAACTGACGTTCAAAAATAAAACATTTGAAAACGGACCATTTTCCACATTTCTGAAGCATGACGTAATGGGGGGGTGTTATCTCTTTTGTCGAAAATCAGCCGTTTTTGCTCGAACATTAAATGCCTCCAAATGGTATTTAATTAACTTCCCGGGGTGAAGAAACCCTTTTTGAGAACTCAGAGTGAGTAAATTGGCCATTTTCATGCACTTTTAACCATTCCATAAATCTTGTGTTTTGGGCCCCTGGAAGCATGAAAATCACTTTAAACATACTAATTTTAGCTCTAACACTGATGATCCACCTACAAATGTGAACTGACGTTCAAAAATAAAACATTTGAAAACGGACCATTTTCCACATTTCTGAAGCATGATGTAATGGGGGGGTGTTATCTCTTTTGTCGAAAATCAGCCGTTTTTGCTCGAACATTAAATGCCTCCAAATGGTATTTAATTAACTTCCCGGGGTGAAGAAACCCTTTTTGAGAACTCAGAGTGAGTAAATTGGCCATTTTCATGCACTTTTAACCATTCCATAAATCTTGTGTTTTGGGCCCCTGGAAGCATGAAAATCACTTTAAACATGCTAATTTTAGCTCTAACACTGATGATCCACCTACAAATGTGAACTGACGTTCAAAAATAAAACATTTGAAAACGGACCATTTTCCACATTTCTGAAGCATGACGTAATGGGGGGGTGTTATCTCTTTTGTCGAAAATCAGCCGTTTTTGCTCGAACATTAAATGCCTCCAAATGGTATTTAATTAACTTCCCGGGGTGAAGAACCCCTTTTTGAGAACTCAGAGTGAGTAAATTGGCCATTTTCATGCACTTTTAACCATTCCATAAATCTTGTGTTTTGGGCCCCTGGAAGCATGAAAATCACTTTAAACATGCTAATTTTAGCTCTAACACTGATGATCCACCTACAAATGTGAACTGACGTTCAAAAATAAAACATTTGAAAACGGACCATTTTCCACATTTCTGAAGCATGACGTAATGGGGGGGTGTTATCTCTTTTGTCGAAAATCAGCCGTTTTTGCTCGAACATTAAATGCCTCCAAATGGTATTTAATTAACTTCCCGGGGTGAAGAAACCCTTTTTGAGAAATCAGAGTGAGTAAATTGGCCATTTTCATGCACTTTTAACCATTCCATAAATCTTGTGTTTTGGGCCCCTGGAAGCATGAAAATCACTTTAAACATGCTAATTTTAGCTCTAACACTGATGATCCACCTACAAATGTGAACTGACGTTCAAAAATAAAACATTTGAAAACGGACCATTTTCCACATTTCTGAAGCATGACGTAATGGGGGGGTGTTATCTCTTTTGTCGAAAATCAGCCGTGTTTGCTCGAACATTAAATGCCTCCAAATGGTATTTAATTAACTTCCCGAGCCCCTGGAAGCATGAAAATCACTTTAAACATGCTAATTTTAGCTCTAACACTGATGATCCACCTACAAATGTGAACTGACGTTCAAAAATAAAACATTTGAAAACGGACCATTTTCCACATTTCTGAAGCATGACGTAATGGGGGGGTGTTATCTCTTTTGTCGAAAATCAGCCGTTTTTGCTCGAACATTAAATGCCTCCAAATGGTATTTAATTAACTTCCCGAGCCCCTGGAAGCATGAAAATCACTTTAAACATGCTAATTTTAGCTCTAACACTGATGATCCACCTACAAATGTGAACTGACGTTCAAAAATAAAACATTTGAAAACGGACCATTTTCCACATTTCTGAAGCATGACGTAATGGGGGGGTGTTATCTCTTTTGTCGAAAATCAGCCGTTTTTGCTCGAACATTAAATGCCTCCAAATGGTATTTAATTAACTTCCCGGGGTGAAGAAACCCTTTTTGAGAACTCAGAGTGAGTAAATTGGCCATTTTCATGCACTTTTAACCATTCCATAAATCTTGTGTTTTGGGCCCCAAGAAGCATGAAAATCACTTTAAACATGCTAATTTTAGCTCTAACACTGATGATCCACCTACAAATGTGAACTGACGTTCAAAAATAAAACATTTGAAAACGGACCATTTTCCACATTTCTGAAGCATGACGTAATGGGGGGGTGTTATCTCTTTTGTCGAAAATCAGCCGTGTTTGCTCGAACATTAAATGCCTCCAAATGGTATTTAATTAACTTCCCGAGCCCCTGGAAGCATGAAAATCACTTTAAACATGCTAATTTTAGCTCTAACACTGATGATCCACCTACAAATGTGAACTGACGTTCAAAAATAAAACATTTGAAAACGGACCATTTTCCACATTTCTGAAGCATGACGTAATGGGGGGGTGTTATCTCTTTTGTCGAAAATCAGCCGTTTTTGCTCGAACATTAAATGCCTCCAAATGGTATTTAATTAACTTCCCGGGGTGAAGAAACCCTTTTTGAGAACTCAGAGTGAGTAAATTGGCCATTTTCATGCACTTTTAACCATTCCATAAATCTTGTGTTTTGGGCCCCAAGAAGCATGAAAATCACTTTAAACATGCTAATTTTAGCTCTAACACTGATGATCCACCTACAAATGTGAACTGACGTTCAAAAATAAAACATTTGAAAACGGACCATTTTCCACATTTCTGAAGCATGACGTAATGGGGGGGTGTTATCTCTTTTGTCGAAAATCAGCCGTTTTTGCTCGAACATTAAATGCCTCCAAATGGTATTTAATTAACTTCCCGGGGTGAAGAAACCCTTTTTGAGAACTCAGAGTGAGTAAATTGGCCATTTTCATGCACTTTTAACCATTCCATAAATCTTGTGTTTTGGGCCCCTGGAAGCATGAAAATCACTTTAAACATGCTAATTTTAGCTCTAACACTGATGATCCACCTACAAATGTGAACTGACGTTCAAAAATAAAACATTTGAAAACGGACCATTTTCCACATTTCTGAAGCATGACGTAATGGGGGGGTGTTATCTCTTTTGTCGAAAATCAGCCGTTTTTGCTCGAACATTAAATGCCTCCAAATGGTATTTAATTAACTTCCCGGGGTGAAGAAACCCTTTTTGAGAACTCAGAGTGAGTAAATTGGCCATTTTCATGCACTTTTAACCATTCCATAAATCTTGTGTTTTGGGCCCCTGGAAGCATGAAAATCACTTTAAACATGCTAATTTTAGCTCTAACACTGATGATCCACCTACAAATGTGAACTGACGTTCAAAAATAAAACATTTGAAAACGGACCATTTTCCACATTTCTGAAGCATGACGTAATGCGGGGTGTTATCTCTTTTGTCGAAAATCAGCCGTTTTTGCTCGAACATTAAATGCCTCCAAATGGTATTTAATTAACTTCCCGGGGTGAAGAAACCCTTTTTGAGAACTCAGAGTGAGTAAATTGGCCATTTTCATGCACTTTTAACCATTCCATAAATCTTGTGTTTTGAGCCCCTGGAAGCATGAAAATCACTTTAAACATGCTAATTTTAGCTCTAACACTGATGATCCACCTACAAATGTGAACTGACGTTCAAAAATAAAACATTTGAAAACGGACCATTTTCCACATTTCTGAAGCATGACGTAATGGGGGGGTGTTATCTCTTTTGTCGAAAATCAGCCGTTTTTGCTCGAACATTAAATGCCTCCAAATGGTATTTAATTAACTTCCCGGGGTGAAGAAACCCTTTTTGAGAACTCAGAGTGAGTAAATTGGCCATTTTCATGCACTTTTAACCATTCCATAAATCTTGTGTTTTGGGCCCCTGGAAGCATGAAAATCACTTTAAACATGCTAATTTTAGCTCTAACACTGATGATCCACCTACAAATGTGAACTGACGTTCAAAAATAAAACATTTGAAAACGGACCATTTTCCACATTTCTGAAGCATGACGTAATGGGGGGGTGTTATCTCTTTTGTCGAAAATCAGCCGTTTTTGCTCGAACATTAAATGCCTCCAAATGGTATTTAATTAACTTCCCGGGGTGAAGAAACCCTTTTTGAGAACTCAGAGTGAGTAAATTGGCCATTTTCATGCACTTTTAACCATTCCATAAATCTTGTGTTTTGGGCCCCTGGAAGCATGAAAATCACTTTAAACATACTAATTTTAGCTCTAACACTGATGATCCACCTACAAATGTGAACTGACGTTCAAAAATAAAACATTTGAAAACGGACCATTTTCCACATTTCTGAAGCATGATGTAATGGGGGGGTGTTATCTCTTTTGTCGAAAATCAGCCGTTTTTGCTCGAACATTAAATGCCTCCAAATGGTATTTAATTAACTTCCCGGGGTGAAGAAACCCTTTTTGAGAACTCAGAGTGAGTAAATTGGCCATTTTCATGCACTTTTAACCATTCCATAAATCTTGTGTTTTGGGCCCCTGGAAGCATGAAAATCACTTTAAACATGCTAATTTTAGCTCTAACACTGATGATCCACCTACAAATGTGAACTGACGTTCAAAAATAAAACATTTGAAAACGGACCATTTTCCACATTTCTGAAGCATGACGTAATGGGGGGGTGTTATCTCTTTTGTCGAAAATCAGCCGTTTTTGCTCGAACATTAAATGCCTCCAAATGGTATTTAATTAACTTCCCGGGGTGAAGAAACCCTTTTTGAGAACTCAGAGTGAGTAAATTGGCCATTTTCATGCACTTTTAACCATTCCATAAATCTTGTGTTTTGGGCCCCTGGAAGCATGAAAATCACTTTAAACATGCTAATTTTAGCTCTAACACTGATGATCCACCTACAAATGTGAACTGACGTTCAAAAATAAAACATTTGAAAACGGACCATTTTCCACATTTCTGAAGCATGACGTAATGGGGGGGTGTTATCTCTTTTGTCGAAAATCAGCCGTTTTTGCTCGAACATTAAATGCCTCCAAATGGTATTTAATTAACTTCCCGGGGTGAAGAAACCCTTTTTGAGAACTCAGAGTGAGTAAATTGGCCATTTTCATGCACTTTTAACCATTCCATAAATCTTGTGTTTTGGGCCCCTGGAAGCATGAAAATCACTTTAAACATGCTAATTTTAGCTCTAACACTGATGATCCACCTACAAATGTGAACTGACGTTCAAAAATAAAACATTTGAAAACGGACCATTTTCCACATTTCTGAAGCATGACGTAATGGGGGGGTGTTATCTCTTTTGTCGAAAATCAGCCGTGTTTGCTCGAACATTAAATGCCTCCAAATGGTATTTAATTAACTTCCCGAGCCCCTGGAAGCATGAAAATCACTTTAAACATGCTAATTTTAGCTCTAACACTGATGATCCACCTACAAATGTGAACTGACGTTCAAAAATAAAACATTTGAAAACGGACCATTTTCCACATTTCTGAAGCATGACGTAATGGGGGGGTGTTATCTCTTTTGTCGAAAATCAGCCGTTTTTGCTCGAACATTAAATGCCTCCAAATGGTATTTAATTAACTTCCCGAGCCCCTGGAAGCATGAAAATCACTTTAAACATGCTAATTTTAGCTCTAACACTGATGATCCACCTACAAATGTGAACTGACGTTCAAAAATAAAACATTTGAAAACGGACCATTTTCCACATTTCTGAAGCATGACGTAATGGGGGGGTGTTATCTCTTTTGTCGAAAATCAGCCGTTTTTGCTCGAACATTAAATGCCTCCAAATGGTATTTAATTAACTTCCCGGGGTGAAGAAACCCTTTTTGAGAACTCAGAGTGAGTAAATTGGCCATTTTCATGCACTTTTAACCATTCCATAAATCTTGTGTTTTGGGCCCCAAGAAGCATGAAAATCACTTTAAACATGCTAATTTTAGCTCTAACACTGATGATCCACCTACAAATGTGAACTGACGTTCAAAAATAAAACATTTGAAAACGGACCATTTTCCACATTTCTGAAGCATGACGTAATGGGGGGGTGTTATCTCTTTTGTCGAAAATCAGCCGTGTTTGCTCGAACATTAAATGCCTCCAAATGGTATTTAATTAACTTCCCGAGCCCCTGGAAGCATGAAAATCACTTTAAACATGCTAATTTTAGCTCTAACACTGATGATCCACCTACAAATGTGAACTGACGTTCAAAAATAAAACATTTGAAAACGGACCATTTTCCACATTTCTGAAGCATGACGTAATGGGGGGGTGTTATCTCTTTTGTCGAAAATCAGCCGTTTTTGCTCGAACATTAAATGCCTCCAAATGGTATTTAATTAACTTCCCGAGCCCCTGGAAGCATGAAAATCACTTTAAACATGCTAATTTTAGCTCTAACACTGATGATCCACCTACAAATGTGAACTGACGTTCAAAAATAAAACATTTGAAAACGGACCATTTTCCACATTTCTGAAGCATGACGTAATGGGGGGGTGTTATCTCTTTTGTCGAAAATCAGCCGTTTTTGCTCGAACATTAAATGCCTCCAAATGGTATTTAATTAACTTCCCGGGGTGAAGAAACCCTTTTTGAGAACTCAGAGTGAGTAAATTGGCCATTTTCATGCACTTTTAACCATTCCATAAATCTTGTGTTTTGGGCCCCAAGAAGCATGAAAATCACTTTAAACATGCTAATTTTAGCTCTAACACTGATGATCCACCTACAAATGTGAACTGACGTTCAAAAATAAAACATTTGAAAACGGACCATTTTCCACATTTCTGAAGCATGACGTAATGGGGGGGTGTTATCTCTTTTGTCGAAAATCAGCCGTTTTTGCTCGAACATTAAATGCCTCCAAATGGTATTTAATTAACTTCCCGGGGTGAAGAAACCCTTTTTGAGAACTCAGAGTGAGTAAATTGGCCATTTTCATGCACTTTTAACCATTCCATAAATCTTGTGTTTTGGGCCCCTGGAAGCATGAAAATCACTTTAAACATGCTAATTTTAGCTCTAACACTGATGATCCACCTACAAATGTGAACTGACGTTCAAAAATAAAACATTTGAAAACGGACCATTTTCCACATTTCTGAAGCATGACGTAATGGGGGGGTGTTATCTCTTTTGTCGAAAATCAGCCATTTTTGCTCGAACATTAAATGGCTCCAAATGGTATTTAATTAACTTCCCGGGGTGAAGAAACCCTTTTTGAGAACTCAGAGTGAGTAAATTGGCCATTTTCATGCACTTTTAACCATTCCATAAATCTTGTGTTTTGGGCCCCTGGAAGCATGAAAATCACTTTAAACATGCTAATTTTAGCTCTAACACTGATGATCCACCTACAAATGTGAACTGACGTTCAAAAATAAAACATTTGAAAACGGACCATTTTCCACATTTCTGAAGCATGACGTAATGGGGGGGTGTTATCTCTTTTGTCGAAAATCAGCCATTTTTGCTCGAACATTAAATGCCTCCAAATGGTATTTAATTAACTTCCCGGGGTGAAGAAACCCTTTTTGAGAACTCAGAGTGAGTAAATTGGCCATTTTCATGCACTTTTAACCATTCCATAAATCTTGTGTTTTGGGCCCCTGGAAGCATGAAAATCACTTTAAACATGCTAATTTTAGCTCTAACACTGATGATCCACCTACAAATGTGAACTGACGTTCAAAAATAAAACATTTGAAAACGGACCATTTTCCACATTTCTGAAGCATGACGTAATGGGGGGGTGTTATCTCTTTTGTCGAAAATCAGCCGTGTTTGCTCGAACATTAAATGCCTCCAAATGGTATTTAATTAACTTCCCGAGCCCCTGGAAGCATGAAAATCACTTTAAACATGCTAATTTTAGCTCTAACACTGATGATCCACCTACAAATGTGAACTGACGTTCAAAAATAAAACATTTGAAAACGGACCATTTTCCACATTTCTGAAGCATGACGTAATGGGGGGGTGTTATCTCTTTTGTCGAAAATCAGCCGTTTTTGCTCGAACATTAAATGCCTCCAAATGGTATTTAATTAACTTCCCGAGCCCCTGGAAGCATGAAAATCACTTTAAACATGCTAATTTTAGCTCTAACACTGATGATCCACCTACAAATGTGAACTGACGTTCAAAAATAAAACATTTGAAAACGGACCATTTTCCACATTTCTGAAGCATGACGTAATGGGGGGGTGTTATCTCTTTTGTCGAAAATCAGCCGTTTTTGCTCGAACATTAAATGCCTCCAAATGGTATTTAATTAACTTCCCGGGGTGAAGAAACCCTTTTTGAGAACTCAGAGTGAGTAAATTGGCCATTTTCATGCACTTTTAACCATTCCATAAATCTTGTGTTTTGGGCCCCAAGAAGCATGAAAATCACTTTAAACATGCTAATTTTAGCTCTAACACTGATGATCCACCTACAAATGTGAACTGACGTTCAAAAATAAAACATTTGAAAACGGACCATTTTCCACATTTCTGAAGCATGACGTAATGGGGGGGTGTTATCTCTTTTGTCGAAAATCAGCCGTTTTTGCTCGAACATTAAATGCCTCCAAATGGTATTTAATTAACTTCCCGGGGTGAAGAAACCCTTTTTGAGAACTCAGAGTGAGTAAATTGGCCATTTTCATGCACTTTTAACCATTCCATAAATCTTGTGTTTTGGGCCCCTGGAAGCATGAAAATCACTTTAAACATGCTAATTTTAGCTCTAACACTGATGATCCACCTACAAATGTGAACTGACGTTCAAAAATAAAACATTTGAAAACGGACCATTTTCCACATTTCTGAAGCATGACGTAATGGGGGGATGTTATCTCTTTTGTCGAAAATCAGCCGTTTTTGCTCGAACATTAAAGGCCTCCAAATGGTATTTAATTAACTTCCCGGGGTGAAGAAACCCTTTTTGAGAACTCAGAGTGAGTAAATTGGCCATTTTCATGCACTTTTAACCATTCCATAAATCTTGTGTTTTGGGCCCCTGGAAGCATGAAAATCACTTTAAACATGCTAATTTTAGCTCTAACACTGATGATCCACCTACAAATGTGAACTGACGTTCAAAAATAAAACATTTGAAAACAGACCATTTTCCACATTTCTGAAGCATGACGTAATGGGGGGTGTTATCTCTTTTGTCGAAAATCAGCCGTTTTTGCTCGAACATTAAATGCCTCCAAATGGTATTTAATTAACTTCCCGGGGTGAAGAAACCCTTTTTGAGAACTCAGAGTGAGTAAATTGGCCATTTTCATGCACTTTTAACCATTCCATAAATCTTGTGTTTTGAGCCCCTGGAAGCATGAAAATCACTTTAAACATGCTAATTTTAGCTCTAACACTGATGATCCACCTACAAATGTGAACTGACGTTCAAAAATAAAACATTTGAAAACGGACCATTTTCCACATTTCTGAAGCATGACGTAATGGGGGGGGTGTTATCTCTTTTGTCGAAAATCAGCCGTTTTTGCTCGAACATTAAATGCCTCCAAATGGTATTTAATTAACTTCCCGGGGTGAAGAAACCCTTTTTGAGAACTCAGAGTGAGTAAATTGGCCATTTTCATGCACTTTTAACCATTCCATAAATCTTGTGTTTTGGGCCCCTGGAAGCATGAAAATCACTTTAAACATGCTAATTTTAGCTCTAACACTGATGATCCACCTACAAATGTGAACTGACGTTCAAAAATAAAACATTTGAAAACGGACCATTTTCCACATTTCTGAAGCATGACGTAATGGGGGGGTGTTATCTCTTTTGTCGAAAATCAGCCGTTTTTGCTCGAACATTAAATGCCTCCAAATGGTATTTAATTAACTTCCCGGGGTGAAGAAACCCTTTTTGAGAACTCAGAGTGAGTAAATTGGCCATTTTCATGCACTTTTAACCATTCCATAAATCTTGTGTTTTGGGCCCCTGGAAGCATGAAAATCACTTTAAACATACTAATTTTAGCTCTAACACTGATGATCCACCTACAAATGTGAACTGACGTTCAAAAATAAAACATTTGAAAACGGACCATTTTCCACATTTCTGAAGCATGACGTAATGGGGGGGTGTTATCTCTTTTGTCGAAAATCAGCCGTTTTTGCTCGAACATTAAATGCCTCCAAATGGTATTTAATTAACTTCCCGGGGTGAAGAAACCCTTTTTGAGAACTCAGAGTGAGTAAATTGGCCATTTTCATGCACTTTTAACCATTCCATAAATCTTGTGTTTTGGGCCCCTGGAAGCATGAAAATCACTTTAAACATGCTAATTTTAGCTCTAACACTGATGATCCACCTACAAATGTGAACTGACGTTCAAAAATAAAACATTTGAAAACGGACCATTTTCCACATTTCTGAAGCATGACGTAATGGGGGGGTGTTATCTCTTTTGTCGAAAATCTGCCGTTTTTGCTCGAACATTAAATGCCTCCAAATGGTATTTAATTAACTTCCCGGGGTGAAGAAACCCTTTTTGAGAACTCAGAGTGAGTAAATTGGCCATTTTCATGCACTTTTAACCATTCCATAAATCTTGTGTTTTGGGCCCCTGGAAGCATGAAAATCACTTTAAACATGCTAATTTTAGCTCTAACACTGATGATCCACCTACAAATGTGAACTGACGTTCAAAAATAAAACATTTGAAAACGGACCATTTTCCACATTTCTGAAGCATGACGTAATGGGGGGGTGTTATCTCTTTTGTCGAAAATCAGCCATTTTTGCTCGAACATTAAATGCCTCCAAATGGTATTTAATTAACTTCCCGGGGTGAAGAAACCCTTTTTGAGAACTCAGAGTGAGTAAATTGGCCATTTTCATGCACTTTTAACCATTCCATAAATCTTGTGTTTTGGGCCCCTGGAAGCATGAAAATCACTTTAAACATGCTAATTTTAGCTCTAACACTGATGATCCACCTACAAATGTGAACTGACGTTCAAAAATAAAACATTTGAAAACGGACCATTTTCCACATTTCTGAAGCATGACGTAATGGGGGGGTGTTATCTCTTTTGTCGAAAATCAGCCGTTTTTGCTCGAACATTAAATGCCTCCAAATGGTATTTAATTAACTTCCCGGGGTGAAGAAACCCTTTTTGAGAACTCAGAGTGAGTAAATTGGCCATTTTCATGCACTTTTAACCATTCCATAAATCTTGTGTTTTGGGCCCCTGGAAGCATGAAAATCACTTTAAACATGCTAATTTTAGCTCTAACACTGATGATCCACCTACAAATGTGAACTGACGTTCAAAAATAAAACATTTGAAAACGGACCATTTTCCACATTTCTGAAGCATGACGTAATGGGGGGGTGTTATCTCTTTTGTCGAAAATCAGCCGTGTTTGCTCGAACATTAAATGCCTCCAAATGGTATTTAATTAACTTCCCGAGCCCCTGGAAGCATGAAAATCACTTTAAACATGCTAATTTTAGCTCTAACACTGACGATCCACCTACAAATGTGAACTGAAGTTCAAAAATAAAACATTTGAAAACGGACCATTTTCCACATTTCTGAAGCATGACGTAATGGGGGGGTGTTATCTCTTTTGTCGAAAATCAGCCGTTTTTGCTCGAACATTAAATGCCTCCAAATGGTATTTAATTAACTTCCCGAGCCCCTGGAAGCATGAAAATCACTTTAAACATGCTAATTTTAGCTCTAACACTGATGATCCACCTACAAATGTGAACTGACGTTCAAAAATAAAACATTTGAAAACGGACCATTTTCCACATTTTTGAAGCATGACGTAATGGGGGGGTGTTATCTCTTTTGTCGAAAATCAGCCGTTTTTGCTCGAACATTAAATGCCTCCAAATGGTATTTAATTAACTTCCCGGGGTGAAGAAACCCTTTTTGAGAACTCAGAGTGAGTAAATTGGCCATTTTCATGCACTTTTAACCATTCCATAAATCTTGTGTTTTGGGCCCCAAGAAGCATGAAAATCACTTTAAACATGCTAATTTTAGCTCTAACACTGATGATCCACCTACAAATGTGAACTGACGTTCAAAAATAAAACATTTGAAAACGGACCATTTTCCACATTTCTGAAGCATGACGTAATGGGGGGGTGTTATCTCTTTTGTCGAAAATCAGCCGTTTTTGCTCGAACATTAAATGCCTCCAAATGGTATTTAATTAACTTCCCGGGGTGAAGAAACCCTTTTTGAGAACTCAGAGTGAGTAAATTGCCCATTTTCATGCACTTTTAACCATTCCATAAATCTTGTGTTTTGGGCCCCTGGAAGCATGAAAATCACTTTAAACATGCTAATTTTAGCTCTAACACTGATGATCCACCTACAAATGTGAACTGACGTTCAAAAATAAAACATTTGAAAACGGACCATTTTCCACATTTCTGAAGCATGACGTAATGGGGGGGTGTTATCTCTTTTGTCGAAAATCAGCCGTTTTTGCTCGAACATTAAATGCCTCCAAATGGTATTTAATTAACTTCCCGGGGTGAAGAAACCCTTTTTGAGAACTCAGAGTGAGTAAATTGGCCATTTTCATGCACTTTTAACCATTCCATAAATCTTGTGTTTTGGGCCCCTGGAAGCATGAAAATCACTTTAAACATGCTAATTTTAGCTCTAACACTGATGATCCACCTACAAATGTGAACTGACGTTCAAAAATAAAACATTTGAAAACGGACCATTTTCCACATTTCTGAAGCATGACGTAATGGGGGGGTGTTATCTCTTTTGTCGAAAATCAGCCGTTTTTGCTCGAACATTAAATGCCTCCAAATGGTATTTAATTAACTTCCCAGGGTGAAGAAACCCTTTTTGAGAACTCAGAGTGAGTAAATTGGCCATTTTCATGCACTTTTGACCATTCCATAAATCTTGTGTTTTGGGCCCCTGGAAGCATGAAAATCACTTTAAACATGCTAATTTTAGCTCTAACACTGATGATCCACCTACAAATGTGAACTGACGTTCAAAAATAAAACATTTGAAAACGGACCATTTTCCACATTTCTGAAGCATGACGTAATGGGGGGGGTGTTATCTCTTTTGTCGAAAATCAGCCGTTTTTGCTCGAACATTAAATGCCTCCAAATGGTATTTAATTAACTTCCCGAGCCCCTGGAAGCATGAAAATCACTTTAAACATGCTAATTTTAGCTCTAACACTGAAGATCCACCTACAAATGTGAACTGACGTTCAAAAATAAAACATTTGAAAACGGACCATTTTCCACATTTCTGAAGCATGACGTAATGGGGGGGTGTTATCTCTTTTGTCGTAAATCAGCCGTTTTTGCTCGAACATTAAATGCCTCCAAATGGTATTTAATTAACTTCCCGGGGTGAAGAAACCCTTTTTGAGAACTCAGAGTGAGTAAATTGGCCATTTTCATGCACTTTTAACCATTCCATAAATCTTGTGTTTTGGGCCCCTGGAAGCATGAAAATCACTTTAAACATGCTAATTTTAGCTCTAACACTGATGATCCACCTACAAATGTGAACTGACGTTCAAAAATAAAACATTTGAAAACGGACCATTTTCCACATTTCTGAAGCATGACGTAATGGGGGGGTGTTATCTCTTTTGTCGAAAATCAGCCGTTTTTGCTCGAACATTAAATGCCTCCAAATGGTATTTAATTAACTTCCCGGGGTGAAGAAACCCTTTTTGAGAACTCAGAGTGAGTAAATTGGCCATTTTCATGCACTTTTAACCATTCCATAAATCTTGTGTTTTGGGCCCCTGGAAGCATGAAAATCACTTTAAACATGCTAATTTTAGCTCTAACACTGATGATCCACCTACAAATGTGAACTGACGTTCAAAAATAAAACATTTGAAAACGGACCATTTTCCACATTTCTGAAGCATGACGTAATGGGGGGGTGTTATCTCTTTTGTCGAAAATCAGCCGTTTTTGCTCTAACATTAAATGCCTCCAAATGGTATTTAATTAACTTCCCGGGGTGAAGAAACCCTTTTTGAGAACTCAGAGTGAGTAAATTGGCCATTTTCATGCACTTTTAACCATTCCATAAATCTTGTGTTTTGGGCCCCTGGAAGCATGAAAATCACTTTAAACATGCTAATTTTAGCTCTAACACTGATGATCCACCTACAAATGTGAACTGACGTTCAAAAATAAAACATTTGAAAACGGACCATTTTCCACATTTCTGAAGCATGACGTAATGGGGGGGTGTTATCTCTTTTGTCGAAAATCAGCCGTTTTTGCTCGAACATTAAATGCCTCCAAATGGTATTTAATTAACTTCCTTAGCCCCTGGAAGCATGAAAATCACTTTAAACATGCTAATTTTAGCTCTAACACTGATGATCCACCTACAAATGTGAACTGACGTTCAAAAATAAAACATTTGAAAACGGACCATTTTCCACTTTTCTGAAGCATGACGTAATGGGGGGGTGTTATCTCTTTTGTCGAAAATCAGCCGTTTTTGCTCGAACATTAAATGCCTCCAAATGGTATTTAATTAACTTCCCGGGGTGAAGAAACCCTTTTTGAGAACTCAGATTGAGTAAATTGGCCATTTTCATGCACTTTTAACCATTCCATAAATCTTGTGTTTTGGGCCCCTGGAAGCATGAAAATCACTTTAAACATGCTAATTTTAGCTCTAACACTGATGATCCACCTACAAATGTGAACTGACGTTCAAAAATAAAACATTTGAAAATGGACCATTTTCCACATTTCTGAAGCATGACGTAATGGGGGGGTGTTATCTCTTTTGTCGAAAATCAGCCGTTTTTGCTCGAACATTAAATGCCTCCAAATGGTATTTAATTAACTTCCCGAGCCCCTGGAAGCATGAAAATCACTTTAAACATGCTAATTTTAGCTCTAACACTGATGATCCACCTACAAATGTGAACTGACGTTCAAAAATGAAACATTTGAAAACGGACCATTTTCCACATTTCTGAAGCATGACGTAATGGGGGGGGTGTTATCTCTTTTGTGGAAAATCAGCCTTTTTTGCTCGAACATTAAATGCCTCCAAATGGTATTTATTTCACTTCCCGAGCCCCTGGAAGCATGAAAATCACTTTAAACATGCTAATTTTAGCTCTAACACTGATGATCCACCTACAAATGTGAACTGACGTTCAAAAATAAAACATTTGAAAACGGACCATTTTCCACATTTCTGAAGCATGACGTAATGGGGGGGTGTTATCTCTTTTGTCGAAAATCAGCCATTTTTGCTCGAACATTAAATGCCTCCAAATGGTATTTAATTAACTTCCCGGGGTGAAGAAACCCTTTTTGAGAACTCAGAGTGAGTAAATTGGCCATTTTCATGCACTTTTAACCATTCCATAAATCTTGTGTTTTGGGCCCCTGGAAGCATGAAAATCACTTTAAACATGCTAATTTTAGCTCTAACACTGATGATCCACCTACAAATGTGAACTGACGTTCAAAAATAAAACATTTGAAAACGGACCATTTTCCACATTTCTGAAGCATGACGTAATGGGGGGGTGTTATCTCTTTTGTCGAAAATCAGCCGTTTTTGCTCGAACATTAAATGCCTCCAAATGGTATTTAATTAACTTCCCGGGGTGAAGAAACCCTTTTTGAGAACTCAGAGTGAGTAAATTGGCCATTTTCATGCACTTTTAACCATTCCATAAATCTTGTGTTTTGGGCCCCTGGAAGCATGAAAATCACTTTAAACATGCTAATTTTAGCTCTAACACTGATGATCCACCTACAAATGTGAACTGACGTTCAAAAATAAAACATTTGAAAACGGACCATTTTCCACATTTCTGAAGCATGACGTAATGGGGGGGTGTTATCTCTTTTGTCGAAAATCAGCCGTGTTTGCTCGAACATTAAATGCCTCCAAATGGTATTTAATTAACTTCCCGAGCCCCTGGAAGCATGAAAATCACTTTAAACATGCTAATTTTAGCTCTAACACTGATGATCCACCTACAAATGTGAACTGAAGTTCAAAAATAAAACATTTGAAAACGGACCATTTTCCACATTTCTGAAGCATGACGTAATGGGGGGGTGTTATCTCTTTTGTCGAAAATCAGCCGTTTTTGCTCGAACATTAAATGCCTCCAAATGGTATTTAATTAACTTCCCGAGCCCCTGGAAGCATGAAAATCACTTTAAACATGCTAATTTTAGCTCTAACACTGATGATCCACCTACAAATGTGAACTGACGTTCAAAAATAAAACATTTGAAAACGGACCATTTTCCACATTTTTGAAGCATGACGTAATGGGGGGGTGTTATCTCTTTTGTCGAAAATCAGCCGTTTTTGCTCGAACATTAAATGCCTCCAAATGGTATTTAATTAACTTCCCGGGGTGAAGAAACCCTTTTTGAGAACTCAGAGTGAGTAAATTGGCCATTTTCATGCACTTTTAACCATTCCATAAATCTTGTGTTTTGGGCCCCAAGAAGCATGAAAATCACTTTAAACATGCTAATTTTAGCTCTAACACTGATGATCCACCTACAAATGTGAACTGACGTTCAAAAATAAAACATTTGAAAACGGACCATTTTCCACATTTCTGAAGCATGACGTAATGGGGGGGTGTTATCTCTTTTGTCGAAAATCAGCCGTTTTTGCTCGAACATTAAATGCCTCCAAATGGTATTTAATTAACTTCCCGGGGTGAAGAAACCCTTTTTGAGAACTCAGAGTGAGTAAATTGCCCATTTTCATGCACTTTTAACCATTCCATAAATCTTGTGTTTTGGGCCCCTGGAAGCATGAAAATCACTTTAAACATGCTAATTTTAGCTCTAACACTGATGATCCACCTACAAATGTGAACTGACGTTCAAAAATAAAACATTTGAAAACGGACCATTTTCCACATTTCTGAAGCATGACGTAATGGGGGGGTGTTATCTCTTTTGTCGAAAATCAGCCGTTTTTGCTCGAACATTAAATGCCTCCAAATGGTATTTAATTAACTTCCCGGGGTGAAGAAACCCTTTTTGAGAACTCAGAGTGAGTAAATTGGCCATTTTCATGCACTTTTAACCATTCCATAAATCTTGTGTTTTGGGCCCCTGGAAGCATGAAAATCACTTTAAACATGCTAATTTTAGCTCTAACACTGATGATCCACCTACAAATGTGAACTGACGTTCAAAAATAAAACATTTGAAAACGGACCATTTTCCACATTTCTGAAGCATGACGTAATGGGGGGGTGTTATCTCTTTTGTCGAAAATCAGCCGTTTTTGCTCGAACATTAAATGCCTCCAAATGGTATTTAATTAACTTCCCAGGGTGAAGAAACCCTTTTTGAGAACTCAGAGTGAGTAAATTGGCCATTTTCATGCACTTTTGACCATTCCATAAATCTTGTGTTTTGGGCCCCTGGAAGCATGAAAATCACTTTAAACATGCTAATTTTAGCTCTAACACTGATGATCCACCTACAAATGTGAACTGACGTTCAAAAATAAAACATTTGAAAACGGACCATTTTCCACATTTCTGAAGCATGACGTAATGGGGGGGGTGTTATCTCTTTTGTCGAAAATCAGCCGTTTTTGCTCGAACATTAAATGCCTCCAAATGGTATTTAATTAACTTCCCGAGCCCCTGGAAGCATGAAAATCACTTTAAACATGCTAATTTTAGCTCTAACACTGAAGATCCACCTACAAATGTGAACTGACGTTCAAAAATAAAACATTTGAAAACGGACCATTTTCCACATTTCTGAAGCATGACGTAATGGGGGGGTGTTATCTCTTTTGTCGTAAATCAGCCGTTTTTGCTCGAACATTAAATGCCTCCAAATGGTATTTAATTAACTTCCCGGGGTGAAGAAACCCTTTTTGAGAACTCAGAGTGAGTAAATTGGCCATTTTCATGCACTTTTAACCATTCCATAAATCTTGTGTTTTGGGCCCCTGGAAGCATGAAAATCACTTTAAACATGCTAATTTTAGCTCTAACACTGATGATCCACCTACAAATGTGAACTGACGTTCAAAAATAAAACATTTGAAAACGGACCATTTTCCACATTTCTGAAGCATGACGTAATGGGGGGGTGTTATCTCTTTTGTCGAAAATCAGCCGTTTTTGCTCGAACATTAAATGCCTCCAAATGGTATTTAATTAACTTCCCGGGGTGAAGAAACCCTTTTTGAGAACTCAGAGTGAGTAAATTGGCCATTTTCATGCACTTTTAACCATTCCATAAATCTTGTGTTTTGGGCCCCTGGAAGCATGAAAATCACTTTAAACATGCTAATTTTAGCTCTAACACTGATGATCCACCTACAAATGTGAACTGACGTTCAAAAATAAAACATTTGAAAACGGACCATTTTCCACATTTCTGAAGCATGACGTAATGGGGGGGTGTTATCTCTTTTGTCGAAAATCAGCCGTTTTTGCTCTAACATTAAATGCCTCCAAATGGTATTTAATTAACTTCCCGGGGTGAAGAAACCCTTTTTGAGAACTCAGAGTGAGTAAATTGGCCATTTTCATGCACTTTTAACCATTCCATAAATCTTGTGTTTTGGGCCCCTGGAAGCATGAAAATCACTTTAAACATGCTAATTTTAGCTCTAACACTGATGATCCACCTACAAATGTGAACTGACGTTCAAAAATAAAACATTTGAAAACGGACCATTTTCCACATTTCTGAAGCATGACGTAATGGGGGGGTGTTATCTCTTTTGTCGAAAATCAGCCGTTTTTGCTCGAACATTAAATGCCTCCAAATGGTATTTAATTAACTTCCTTAGCCCCTGGAAGCATGAAAATCACTTTAAACATGCTAATTTTAGCTCTAACACTGATGATCCACCTACAAATGTGAACTGACGTTCAAAAATAAAACATTTGAAAACGGACCATTTTCCACTTTTCTGAAGCATGACGTAATGGGGGGGTGTTATCTCTTTTGTCGAAAATCAGCCGTTTTTGCTCGAACATTAAATGCCTCCAAATGGTATTTAATTAACTTCCCGGGGTGAAGAAACCCTTTTTGAGAACTCAGATTGAGTAAATTGGCCATTTTCATGCACTTTTAACCATTCCATAAATCTTGTGTTTTGGGCCCCTGGAAGCATGAAAATCACTTTAAACATGCTAATTTTAGCTCTAACACTGATGATCCACCTACAAATGTGAACTGACGTTCAAAAATAAAACATTTGAAAATGGACCATTTTCCACATTTCTGAAGCATGACGTAATGGGGGGGTGTTATCTCTTTTGTCGAAAATCAGCCGTTTTTGCTCGAACATTAAATGCCTCCAAATGGTATTTAATTAACTTCCCGAGCCCCTGGAAGCATGAAAATCACTTTAAACATGCTAATTTTAGCTCTAACACTGATGATCCACCTACAAATGTGAACTGACGTTCAAAAATGAAACATTTGAAAACGGACCATTTTCCACATTTCTGAAGCATGACGTAATGGGGGGGGTGTTATCTCTTTTGTGGAAAATCAGCCTTTTTTGCTCGAACATTAAATGCCTCCAAATGGTATTTATTTCACTTCCCGAGCCCCTGGAAGCATGAAAATCACTTTAAACATGCTAATTTTAGCTCTAACACTGATGATCCACCTACAAATGTGAACTGACGTTCAAAAATAAAACATTTGAAAACGGACCATTTTCCACATTTCTGAAGCATGACGTAATGGGGGATGTTATCTCTTTTGTCGAAAATCAGCCGTTTTTGCTCGAACATTAAATGCCTCCAAATGGTATTTAATTAACTTCCCGGGGTGAAGAAACTCTTTTTGAGAACTCAGAGTGAGTAAATTGGCCATTTTCATGCACTTTTAACCATTCCATAAATCTTGTGTTTTGGGCCCCTGGAAGCATGAAAATCACTTTAAACATGCTAATTTTAGCTCTAACACTGATGATCCACCTACAAATGTGAACTGACGTTCAAAAATAAAACATTTGAAAACGGACCATTTTCCACATTTCTGAAGCATGACGTAATGGGGGGGTGTTATCTCTTTTGTCGAAAATCAGCCGTTTTTGCTCTAACATTAAATGCCTCCAAATGGTATTTAATTAACTTCCCGGGGTGAAGAAACCCTTTTTGAGAACTCAGAGTGAGTAAATTGGCCATTTTCATGCACTTTTAACCATTCCATAAATCTTGTGTTTTGGGCCCCTGGAAGCATGAAAATCACTTTAAACATGCTAATTTTAGCTCTAACACTGATGATCCACCTACAAATGTGAACTGACGTTCAAAAATAAAACATTTGAAAACGGACCATTTTCCACATTTCTGAAGCATGACGTAATGGGGGGGTGTTATCTCTTTTGTCGAAAATCAGCCGTTTTTGCTCGAACATTAAATGCCTCCAAATGGTATTTAATTAACTTCCCGGGGTGAAGAAACCCTTTTTGAGAACTCAGAGTGAGTAAATTGGCCATTTTCATGCACTTTTAACCATTCCATAAATCTTGTGTTTTGGGCCCCTGGAAGCATGAAAATCACTTTAAACATGCTAATTTTAGCTCTAACACTGATGATCCACCTACAAATGTGAACTGACGTTCAAAAATGAAACATTTGAAAACGGACCATTTTCCACATTTCTGAAGCATGACGTAATGGGGGGGTGTTATCTCTTTTGTCGAAAATCAGCCGTTTTTGCTCGAACATTAAATGCCTCCAAATGGTATTTAATTAACTTCCCGAGCCCCTGGAAGCATGAAAATCACTTTAAACATGCTAATTTTAGCTCTAACACTGATGATCCACCTACAAATGTGAACTGACGTTCAAAAATGAAACATTTGAAAACGGACCATTTTCCACATTTCTGAAGCATGACGTAATGGGGGGGGTGTTATCTCTTTTGTGGAAAATCAGCCTTTTTTGCTCGAACATTAAATGCCTCCAAATGGTATTTATTTCACTTCCCGAGCCCCTGGAAGCATGAAAATCACTTTAAACATGCTAATTTTAGCTCTAACACTGATGATCCACCTACAAATGTGAACTGACGTTCAAAAATAAAACATTTGAAAACGGACCATTTTCCACATTTCTGAAGCATGACGTAATGGGGGGGTGTTATCTCTTTTGTCGAAAATCAGCCATTTTTGCTCGAACATTAAATGCCTCCAAATGGTATTTAATTAACTTCCCGGGGTGAAGAAACCCTTTTTGAGAACTCAGAGTGAGTAAATTGGCCATTTTCATGCACTTTTAACCATTCCATAAATCTTGTGTTTTGGGCCCCTGGAAGCATGAAAATCACTTTAAACATGCTAATTTTAGCTCTAACACTGATGATCCACCTACAAATGTGAACTGACGTTCAAAAATAAAACATTTGAAAACGGACCATTTTCCACATTTCTGAAGCATGACGTAATGGGGGGGTGTTATCTCTTTTGTCGAAAATCAGCCGTTTTTGCTCGAACATTAAATGCCTCCAAATGGTATTTAATTAACTTCCCGGGGTGAAGAAACCCTTTTTGAGAACTCAGAGTGAGTAAATTGGCCATTTTCATGCACTTTTAACCATTCCATAAATCTTGTGTTTTGGGCCCCTGGAAGCATGAAAATCACTTTAAACATGCTAATTTTAGCTCTAACACTGATGATCCACCTACAAATGTGAACTGACGTTCAAAAATAAAACATTTGAAAACGGACCATTTTCCACATTTCTGAAGCATGACGTAATGGGGGGGTGTTATCTCTTTTGTCGAAAATCAGCCGTGTTTGCTCGAACATTAAATGCCTCCAAATGGTATTTAATTAACTTCCCGAGCCCCTGGAAGCATGAAAATCACTTTAAACATGCTAATTTTAGCTCTAACACTGATGATCCACCTACAAATGTGAACTGAAGTTCAAAAATAAAACATTTGAAAACGGACCATTTTCCACATTTCTGAAGCATGACGTAATGGGGGGGTGTTATCTCTTTTGTCGAAAATCAGCCGTTTTTGCTCGAACATTAAATGCCTCCAAATGGTATTTAATTAACTTCCCGAGCCCCTGGAAGCATGAAAATCACTTTAAACATGCTAATTTTAGCTCTAACACTGATGATCCACCTACAAATGTGAACTGACGTTCAAAAATAAAACATTTGAAAACGGACCATTTTCCACATTTTTGAAGCATGACGTAATGGGGGGGTGTTATCTCTTTTGTCGAAAATCAGCCGTTTTTGCTCGAACATTAAATGCCTCCAAATGGTATTTAATTAACTTCCCGGGGTGAAGAAACCCTTTTTGAGAACTCAGAGTGAGTAAATTGGCCATTTTCATGCACTTTTAACCATTCCATAAATCTTGTGTTTTGGGCCCCAAGAAGCATGAAAATCACTTTAAACATGCTAATTTTAGCTCTAACACTGATGATCCACCTACAAATGTGAACTGACGTTCAAAAATAAAACATTTGAAAACGGACCATTTTCCACATTTCTGAAGCATGACGTAATGGGGGGGTGTTATCTCTTTTGTCGAAAATCAGCCGTTTTTGCTCGAACATTAAATGCCTCCAAATGGTATTTAATTAACTTCCCGGGGTGAAGAAACCCTTTTTGAGAACTCAGAGTGAGTAAATTGCCCATTTTCATGCACTTTTAACCATTCCATAAATCTTGTGTTTTGGGCCCCTGGAAGCATGAAAATCACTTTAAACATGCTAATTTTAGCTCTAACACTGATGATCCACCTACAAATGTGAACTGACGTTCAAAAATAAAACATTTGAAAACGGACCATTTTCCACATTTCTGAAGCATGACGTAATGGGGGGGTGTTATCTCTTTTGTCGAAAATCAGCCGTTTTTGCTCGAACATTAAATGCCTCCAAATGGTATTTAATTAACTTCCCGGGGTGAAGAAACCCTTTTTGAGAACTCAGAGTGAGTAAATTGGCCATTTTCATGCACTTTTAACCATTCCATAAATCTTGTGTTTTGGGCCCCTGGAAGCATGAAAATCACTTTAAACATGCTAATTTTAGCTCTAACACTGATGATCCACCTACAAATGTGAACTGACGTTCAAAAATAAAACATTTGAAAACGGACCATTTTCCACATTTCTGAAGCATGACGTAATGGGGGGGTGTTATCTCTTTTGTCGAAAATCAGCCGTTTTTGCTCGAACATTAAATGCCTCCAAATGGTATTTAATTAACTTCCCAGGGTGAAGAAACCCTTTTTGAGAACTCAGAGTGAGTAAATTGGCCATTTTCATGCACTTTTGACCATTCCATAAATCTTGTGTTTTGGGCCCCTGGAAGCATGAAAATCACTTTAAACATGCTAATTTTAGCTCTAACACTGATGATCCACCTACAAATGTGAACTGACGTTCAAAAATAAAACATTTGAAAACGGACCATTTTCCACATTTCTGAAGCATGACGTAATGGGGGGGGTGTTATCTCTTTTGTCGAAAATCAGCCGTTTTTGCTCGAACATTAAATGCCTCCAAATGGTATTTAATTAACTTCCCGAGCCCCTGGAAGCATGAAAATCACTTTAAACATGCTAATTTTAGCTCTAACACTGAAGATCCACCTACAAATGTGAACTGACGTTCAAAAATAAAACATTTGAAAACGGACCATTTTCCACATTTCTGAAGCATGACGTAATGGGGGGGTGTTATCTCTTTTGTCGTAAATCAGCCGTTTTTGCTCGAACATTAAATGCCTCCAAATGGTATTTAATTAACTTCCCGGGGTGAAGAAACCCTTTTTGAGAACTCAGAGTGAGTAAATTGGCCATTTTCATGCACTTTTAACCATTCCATAAATCTTGTGTTTTGGGCCCCTGGAAGCATGAAAATCACTTTAAACATGCTAATTTTAGCTCTAACACTGATGATCCACCTACAAATGTGAACTGACGTTCAAAAATAAAACATTTGAAAACGGACCATTTTCCACATTTCTGAAGCATGACGTAATGGGGGGGTGTTATCTCTTTTGTCGAAAATCAGCCGTTTTTGCTCGAACATTAAATGCCTCCAAATGGTATTTAATTAACTTCCCGGGGTGAAGAAACCCTTTTTGAGAACTCAGAGTGAGTAAATTGGCCATTTTCATGCACTTTTAACCATTCCATAAATCTTGTGTTTTGGGCCCCTGGAAGCATGAAAATCACTTTAAACATGCTAATTTTAGCTCTAACACTGATGATCCACCTACAAATGTGAACTGACGTTCAAAAATAAAACATTTGAAAACGGACCATTTTCCACATTTCTGAAGCATGACGTAATGGGGGGGTGTTATCTCTTTTGTCGAAAATCAGCCGTTTTTGCTCTAACATTAAATGCCTCCAAATGGTATTTAATTAACTTCCCGGGGTGAAGAAACCCTTTTTGAGAACTCAGAGTGAGTAAATTGGCCATTTTCATGCACTTTTAACCATTCCATAAATCTTGTGTTTTGGGCCCCTGGAAGCATGAAAATCACTTTAAACATGCTAATTTTAGCTCTAACACTGATGATCCACCTACAAATGTGAACTGACGTTCAAAAATAAAACATTTGAAAACGGACCATTTTCCACATTTCTGAAGCATGACGTAATGGGGGGGTGTTATCTCTTTTGTCGAAAATCAGCCGTTTTTGCTCGAACATTAAATGCCTCCAAATGGTATTTAATTAACTTCCTTAGCCCCTGGAAGCATGAAAATCACTTTAAACATGCTAATTTTAGCTCTAACACTGATGATCCACCTACAAATGTGAACTGACGTTCAAAAATAAAACATTTGAAAACGGACCATTTTCCACTTTTCTGAAGCATGACGTAATGGGGGGGTGTTATCTCTTTTGTCGAAAATCAGCCGTTTTTGCTCGAACATTAAATGCCTCCAAATGGTATTTAATTAACTTCCCGGGGTGAAGAAACCCTTTTTGAGAACTCAGATTGAGTAAATTGGCCATTTTCATGCACTTTTAACCATTCCATAAATCTTGTGTTTTGGGCCCCTGGAAGCATGAAAATCACTTTAAACATGCTAATTTTAGCTCTAACACTGATGATCCACCTACAAATGTGAACTGACGTTCAAAAATAAAACATTTGAAAATGGACCATTTTCCACATTTCTGAAGCATGACGTAATGGGGGGGTGTTATCTCTTTTGTCGAAAATCAGCCGTTTTTGCTCGAACATTAAATGCCTCCAAATGGTATTTAATTAACTTCCCGAGCCCCTGGAAGCATGAAAATCACTTTAAACATGCTAATTTTAGCTCTAACACTGATGATCCACCTACAAATGTGAACTGACGTTCAAAAATGAAACATTTGAAAACGGACCATTTTCCACATTTCTGAAGCATGACGTAATGGGGGGGGTGTTATCTCTTTTGTGGAAAATCAGCCTTTTTTGCTCGAACATTAAATGCCTCCAAATGGTATTTATTTCACTTCCCGAGCCCCTGGAAGCATGAAAATCACTTTAAACATGCTAATTTTAGCTCTAACACTGATGATCCACCTACAAATGTGAACTGACGTTCAAAAATAAAACATTTGAAAACGGACCATTTTCCACATTTCTGAAGCATGACGTAATGGGGGATGTTATCTCTTTTGTCGAAAATCAGCCGTTTTTGCTCGAACATTAAATGCCTCCAAATGGTATTTAATTAACTTCCCGGGGTGAAGAAACTCTTTTTGAGAACTCAGAGTGAGTAAATTGGCCATTTTCATGCACTTTTAACCATTCCATAAATCTTGTGTTTTGGGCCCCTGGAAGCATGAAAATCACTTTAAACATGCTAATTTTAGCTCTAACACTGATGATCCACCTACAAATGTGAACTGACGTTCAAAAATAAAACATTTGAAAACGGACCATTTTCCACATTTCTGAAGCATGACGTAATGGGGGGGTGTTATCTCTTTTGTCGAAAATCAGCCGTTTTTGCTCTAACATTAAATGCCTCCAAATGGTATTTAATTAACTTCCCGGGGTGAAGAAACCCTTTTTGAGAACTCAGAGTGAGTAAATTGGCCATTTTCATGCACTTTTAACCATTCCATAAATCTTGTGTTTTGGGCCCCTGGAAGCATGAAAATCACTTTAAACATGCTAATTTTAGCTCTAACACTGATGATCCACCTACAAATGTGAACTGACGTTCAAAAATAAAACATTTGAAAACGGACCATTTTCCACATTTCTGAAGCATGACGTAATGGGGGGGTGTTATCTCTTTTGTCGAAAATCAGCCGTTTTTGCTCGAACATTAAATGCCTCCAAATGGTATTTAATTAACTTCCCGGGGTGAAGAAACCCTTTTTGAGAACTCAGAGTGAGTAAATTGGCCATTTTCATGCACTTTTAACCATTCCATAAATCTTGTGTTTTGGGCCCCTGGAAGCATGAAAATCACTTTAAACATGCTAATTTTAGCTCTAACACTGATGATCCACCTACAAATGTGAACTGACGTTCAAAAATGAAACATTTGAAAACGGACCATTTTCCACATTTCTGAAGCATGACGTAATGGGGGGATGTTATCTCTTTTGTCGAAAATCAGCCGTTTTTGCTCGAACATTAAATGCCTCCAAATGGTATTTAATTAACTTCCCGAGCCCCTGGAAGCATGAAAATCACTTTAAACATGCTAATTTTAGCTCTAACACTGGTGATCCACCTACAAATGTGAACTGACGTTCAAAAATAAAACATTTGAAAATGGACCATTTTCCACATTTCTGAAGCATGACGTAATGGGGGGGTGTTATCTCTTTTGTCGAAAATCAGCCGTTTTTGCTCGAACATTAAATGCCTCCAAATGGTATTTAATTAACTTCCCGGGGTGAAGAAACCCTTTTTGAGAACTCAGAGTGAGTAAATTGGCCATTTTCATGCACTTTTAACCATTCCATAAATCTTGTGTTTTGAGCCCCTGGAAGCATGAAAATCACTTTAAACATGCTAATTTTAGCTCTAACACTGATGATCCACCTACAAATGTGAACTGACGTTCAAAAATAAAACATTTGAAAACGGACCATTTTCCACATTTCTGAAGCATGACGTAATGGGGGGGTGTTATCTCTTTTGTCGAAAATCAGCCGTTTTTGCTCGAACATTAAATGCCTCCAAATGGTATTTAATTAACTTCCCGGGGTGAAGAAACCCTTTTTGAGAACCCAGAGTGAGTAAATTGGCCATTTTCATGCACTTTTAACCATTCCATAACTCTTGTGTTTTGGGCCCCTGGAAGCATGAAAATCACTTTAAACATGCTAATTTTAGCTCTAACACTGATGATCCACCTGCAAATGTGAACTGACGTTCAAAAATAAAACATTTGAAAACGGACCATTTTCCACATTTCTGAAGCATGACGTAATGGGGGGGTGTTATCTCTTTTGTCGAAAATCAGCCGTTTTTGCTCGAACATTAAATGCCTCCAAATGGTATTTAATTAACTTCCCGAGCCCCTGGAAGCATGAAAATCACTTTAAACATGCTAATTTTAGCTCTAACACTGATGATCCACCTACAAATGTGAACTGACGTTCAAAAATAAAACATTTGAAAACAGACCATTTTCCACATTTCTGAAGCATGACGTAATGGGGGGGTGTTATCTCTTTTGTCGAAAATCAGCCGTTTTTGCTCGAACATTAAATGCCTCCAAATGGTATTTAATTAACTTCCCGGGGTGAAGAAACCCTTTTTGAGAACTCAGAGTGAGTAAATTGGCCATTTTCATGCACTTTTAACCATTCCATAAATCTTGTGTTTTGGGCCCCAAGAAGCATGAAAATCACTTTAAACATGCTAATTTTAGCTCTAACACTGATGATCCACCTACAAATGTGAACTGACGTTCAAAAATAAAACATTTGAAAACGGACCATTTTCCACATTTCTGAAGCATGACGTAATGGGGGGGTGTTATCTCTTTTGTCGAAAATCAGCCGTTTTTGCTCGAACATTAAATGCCTCCAAATGGTATTTAATTAACTTCCCGAGCCCCTGGAAGCATGAAAATCACTTTAAACATGCTAATTTTAGCTCTGACACTGATGATCCACCTACAAATGTGAACTGACGTTCAAAAATAAAACATTTGAAAATGGACCATTTTCCACATTTCTGAAGCATGACGTAATGGGGGGGGTGTTATCTCTTTTGTCGAAAATCAGCCGTTTTTGCTCGAACATTAAATGCCTCCAAATGGTATTTATTTCACTTCCCGAGCCCCTGGAAGCATGAAAATCACTTTAAACATGCTAATTTTAGCTCTAACACTGATGATCCACCTACAAATGTGAACTGACGTTCAAAAATAAAACATTTGAAAACGGACCATTTTCCACATTTCTGAAGCATGACGTAATGGGGGGGTGTTATCTCTTTTGTCGAAAATCAGCCGTTTTTGCTCGAACATTAAATGCCTCCAAATGGTATTTAATTAACTTCCCGGGGTGAAGAAACCCTTTTTGAGAACTCAGAGTGAGTAAATTGGCCATTTTCATGCACTTTTAACCATTCCATAAATCTTGTGTTTTGGGCCCCTGGAAGCATGAAAATCACTTTAAACATGCTAATTTTAGCTCTAACACTGATGATCCACCTACAAATGTGAACTGACGTTCAAAAATAAAACATTTGAAAACGGACCATTTTCCACATTTCTGAAGCATGACGTAATGGGGGGTGTTATCTCTTTTGTCGAAAATCAGCCGTGTTTGCTCGAACATTAAATGCCTCCAAATGGTATTTAATTAACTTCCCGAGCCCCTGGAAGCATGAAAATCACTTTAAACATGCTAATTTTAGCTCTAACACTGATGATCCACCTACAAATGTGAACTGACGTTCAAAAATAAAACATTTGAAAACGGACCATTTTCCACATTTCTGAAGCATGACGTAATGGGGGGGTGTTATCTCTTTTGTCGAAAATCAGCCGTTTTTGCTCGAACATTAAATGCCTCCAAATGGTATTTAATTAACTTCCCGAGCCCCTGGAAGCATGAAAATCACTTTAAACATGCTAATTTTAGCTCTAACACTGATGATCCACCTACAAATGTGAACTGACGTTCAAAAATAAAACATTTGAAAACTGACCATTTTCCACATTTCTGAAGCATGACGTAATGGGGGGGTGTTATCTCTTTTGTCGAAAATCAGCCGTTTTTGCTCGAACATTAAATGCCTCCAAATGGTATTTAATTAACTTCCCGGGGTGAAGAAACCCTTTTTGAGAACTCAGAGTGAGTAAATTGGCCATTTTCATGCACTTTTAACCATTCCATAAATCTTGTGTTTTGGGCCCCAAGAAGCATGAAAATCACTTTAAACATGCTAATTTTAGCTCTAACACTGATGATCCACCTACAAATGTGAACTGACGTTCAAAAATAAAACATTTGAAAACGACCATTTTCCACATTTCTGAAGCATGACGTAATGGGGGGGTGTTATCTCTTTTGTCGAAAATCAGCCGTTTTTGCTCGAACATTAAATGCCTCCAAATGGTATTTAATTAACTTCCCGGGGTGAAGAAACCCTTTTTGAGAACTCAGAGTGAGTAAATTGGCCATTTTCATGCACTTTTAACCATTCCATAAATCTTGTGTTTTGGGCCCCTGGAAGCATGAAAATCACTTTAAACATGCTAATTTTAGCTCTAACACTGATGATCCACCTACAAATGTGAACTGACGTTCAAAAATAAAACATTTGAAAACGGACCATTTTCCACATTTCTGAAGCATGACGTAATGGGGGGGTGTTATCTCTTTTGTCGAAAATCAGCCATTTTTGCTCGAACATTAAATGCCTCCAAATGGTATTTAATTAACTTCCCGGGGTGAAGAAACCCTTTTTGAGAACTCAGAGTGAGTAAATTGGCCATTTTCATGCACTTTTAACCATTCCATAAATCTTGTGTTTTGGGCCCCTGGAAGCATGAAAATCACTTTAAACATGCTAATTTTAGCTCTAACACTGATGATCCACCTACAAATGTGAACTGACGTTCAAAAATAAAACATTTGAAAACGGACCATTTTCCACATTTCTGAAGCATGACGTAATGGGGGGTGTTATCTCTTTTGTCGAAAATCAGCCGTTTTTGCTCGAACATTAAATGCCTCCAAATGGTATTTAATTAACTTCCCGGGGTGAAGAAACCCTTTTTGAGAACTCAGAGTGAGTAAATTGGCCATTTTCATGCACTTTTAACCATTCCATAAATCTTGTGTTTTGGGCCCCTGGAAGCATGAAAATCACTTTAAACATGCTAATTTTAGCTCTAACACTGATGATCCACCTACAAATGTGAACTGACGTTCAAAAATAAAACATTTGAAAACGGACCATTTTCCACATTTCTGAAGCATGACGTAATGGGGGGGTGTTATCTCTTTTGTCGAAAATCAGCCGTGTTTGCTCGAACATTAAATGCCTCCAAATGGTATTTAATTAACTTCCCGAGCCCCTGGAAGCATGAAAATCACTTTAAACATGCTAATTTTAGCTCTAACACTGATGATCCACCTACAAATGTGAACTGACGTTCAAAAATAAAACATTTGAAAACGGACCATTTTCCACATTTCTGAAGCATGACGTAATGGGGGGGTGTTATCTCTTTTGTCGAAAATCAGCCGTTTTTGCTCGAACATTAAATGCCTCCAAATGGTATTTAATTAACTTCCCGGGGTGAAGAAACCCTTTTTGAGAACTCAGAGTGAGTAAATTGGCCATTTTCATGCACTTTTAACCATTCCATAAATCTTGTGTTTTGGGCCCCAAGAAGCATGAAAATCACTTTAAACATGCTAATTTTAGCTCTAACACTGATGATCCACCTACAAATGTGAACTGACGTTCAAAAATAAAACATTTGAAAACGGACCATTTTCCACATTTCTGAAGCATGACGTAATGGGGGGGTGTTATCTCTTTTGTCGAAAATCAGCCGTTTTTGCTCGAACATTAAATGCCTCCAAATGGTATTTAATTAACTTCCCGGGGTGAAGAAACCCTTTTTGAGAACTCAGAGTGAGTAAATTGGCCATTTTCATGCACTTTTAACCATTCCATAAATCTTGTGTTTTGGGCCCCTGGAAGCATGAAAATCACTTTAAACATGCTAATTTTAGCTCTAACACTGATGATCCACCTACAAATGTGAACTGACGTTCAAAAATAAAACATTTGAAAACGGACCATTTTCCACATTTCTGAAGCATGACGTAATGGGGGGTGTTATCTCTTTTGTCGAAAATCAGCCGTTTTTGCTCGAACATTAAATGCCTCCAAATGGTATTTAATTAACTTCCCGGGGTGAAGAAACCCTTTTTGAGAACTCAGAGTGAGTAAATTGGCCATTTTCATGCACTTTTAACCATTCCATAAATCTTGTGTTTTGGGCCCCTGGAAGCATGAAAATCACTTTAAACATGCTAATTTTAGCTCTAACACTGATGATCCACCTACAAATGTGAACTGACGTTCAAAAATAAAACATTTGAAAACGGACCATTTTCCACATTTCTGAAGCATGACGTAATGGGGGGTGTTATCTCTTTTGTCGAAAATCAGCCGTTTTTGCTCGAACATTAAATGCCTCCAAATGGTATTTAATTAACTTCCCGGGGTGAAGAAACCCTTTTTGAGAACTCAGAGTGAGTAAATTGGCCATTTTCATGCACTTTTAACCATTCCATAAATCTTGTGTTTTGAGCCCCTGGAAGCATGAAAATCACTTTAAACATGCTAATTTTAGCTCTAACACTGATGATCCACCTACAAATGTGAACTGACGTTCAAAAATAAAACATTTGAAAACGGACCATTTTCCACATTTCTGAAGCATGACGTAATGGGGGGGTGTTATCTCTTTTGTCGAAAATCAGCCGTTTTTGCTCGAACATTAAATGCCTCCAAATGGTATTTAATTAACTTCCCGGGGTGAAGAAACCCTTTTTGAGAACTCAGAGTGAGTAAATTGGCCATTTTCATGCACTTTTAACCATTCCATAAATCTTGTGTTTTGGGCCCCTGGAAGCATGAAAATCACTTTAAACATGCTAATTTTAGCTCTAACACTGATGATCCACCTACAAATGTGAACTGACGTTCAAAAATAAAACATTTGAAAACGGACCATTTTCCACATTTCTGAAGCATGACGTAATGGGGGGGTGTTATCTCTTTTGTCGAAAATCAGCCGTTTTTGCTCGAACATTAAATGCCTCCAAATGGTATTTAATTAACTTCCCGGGGTGAAGAAACCCTTTTTGAGAACTCAGAGTGAGTAAATTGGCCATTTTCATGCACTTTTAACCATTCCATAAATCTTGTGTTTTGGGCCCCTGGAAGCATGAAAATCACTTTAAACATACTAATTTTAGCTCTAACACTGATGATCCACCTACAAATGTGAACTGACGTTCAAAAATAAAACATTTGAAAACGGACCATTTTCCACATTTCTGAAGCATGATGTAATGGGGGGGTGTTATCTCTTTTGTCGAAAATCAGCCGTTTTTGCTCGAACATTAAATGCCTCCAAATGGTATTTAATTAACTTCCCGGGGTGAAGAAACCCTTTTTGAGAACTCAGAGTGAGTAAATTGGCCATTTTCATGCACTTTTAACCATTCCATAAATCTTGTGTTTTGGGCCCCTGGAAGCATGAAAATCACTTTAAACATGCTAATTTTAGCTCTAACACTGATGATCCACCTACAAATGTGAACTGACGTTCAAAAATAAAACATTTGAAAACGGACCATTTTCCACATTTCTGAAGCATGACGTAATGGGGGGGTGTTATCTCTTTTGTCGAAAATCAGCCGTTTTTGCTCGAACATTAAATGCCTCCAAATGGTATTTAATTAACTTCCCGGGGTGAAGAAACCCTTTTTGAGAACTCAGAGTGAGTAAATTGGCCATTTTCATGCACTTTTAACCATTCCATAAATCTTGTGTTTTGGGCCCCTGGAAGCATGAAAATCACTTTAAACATGCTAATTTTAGCTCTAACACTGATGATCCACCTACAAATGTGAACTGACGTTCAAAAATAAAACATTTGAAAACGGACCATTTTCCACATTTCTGAAGCATGACGTAATGGGGGGGTGTTATCTCTTTTGTCGAAAATCAGCCGTGTTTGCTCGAACATTAAATGCCTCCAAATGGTATTTAATTAACTTCCCGAGCCCCTGGAAGCATGAAAATCACTTTAAACATGCTAATTTTAGCTCTAACACTGATGATCCACCTACAAATGTGAACTGACGTTCAAAAATAAAACATTTGAAAACGGACCATTTTCCACATTTCTGAAGCATGACGTAATGGGGGGGTGTTATCTCTTTTGTCGAAAATCAGCCGTTATTGCTCGAACATTAAATGCCTCCAAATGGTATTTAATTAACTTCCCGGGGTGAAGAAACCCTTTTTGAGAACTCAGAGTGAGTAAATTGGCCATTTTCATGCACTTTTAACCATTCCATAAATCTTGTGTTTTGGGCCCCAAGAAGCATGAAAATCACTTTAAACATGCTAATTTTAGCTCTAACACTGATGATCCACCTACAAATGTGAACTGACGTTCAAAAATAAAACATTTGAAAACGGACCATTTTCCACATTTCTGAAGCATGACGTAATGGGGGGGTGTTATCTCTTTTGTCGAAAATCAGCCGTTTTTGCTCGAACATTAAATGCCTCCAAACGGTATTTAATTAACTTCCCGGGGTGAAGAAACCCTTTTTGAGAACTCAGAGTGAGTAAATTGGCCATTTTCATGCACTTTTAACCATTCCATAAATCTTGTGTTTTGGGCCCCTGGAAGCATGAAAATCACTTTAAACATGCTAATTTTAGCTCTAACACTGATGATCCACCTACAAATGTGAACTGACGTTCAAAAATAAAACATTTGAAAACGGACCATTTTCCACATTTCTGAAGCATGACGTAATGGGGGGGTGTTATCTCTTTTGTCGAAAATCAGCCATTTTTGCTCAAACATTAAATGCCTCCAAATGGTATTTAATTAACTTCCCGGGGTGAAGAAACCCTTTTTGAGAACTCAGAGTGAGTAAATTGGCCATTTTCATGCACTTTTAACCATTCCATAAATCTTGTGTTTTGGGCCCCTGGAAGCATGAAAATCACTTTAAACATGCTAATTTTAGCTCTAACACTGATGATCCACCTACAAATGTGAACTGACGTTCAAAAATAAAACATTTGAAAACGGACCATTTTCCACATTTCTGAAGCATGACGTAATGGGGGGGTGTTATCTCTTTTGTCGAAAATCAGCCGTTTTTGCTCGAACATTAAATGCCTCCAAATGGTATTTAATTAACTTCCCGGGGTGAAGAAACCCTTTTTGAGAACTCAGAGTGAGTAAATTGGCCATTTTCATGCACTTTTAACCATTCCATAAATCTTGTGTTTTGGGCCCCTGGAAGCATGAAAATCACTTTAAACATGCTAATTTTAGCTCTAACACTGATGATCCACCTACAAATGTGAACTGACGTTCAAAAATAAAACATTTGAAAACGGACCATTTTCCACATTTCTGAAGCATGACGTAATGGGGGGGTGTTATCTCTTTTGTCGAAAATCAGCCGTGTTTGCTCGAACATTAAATGCCTCCAAATGGTATTTAATTAACTTCCCGAGCCCCTGGAAGCATGAAAATCACTTTAAACATGCTAATTTTAGCTCTAACACTGATGATCCACCTACAAATGTGAACTGACGTTCAAAAATAAAACATTTGAAAACGGACCATTTTCCACATTTCTGAAGCATGACGTAATGGGGGGGTGTTATCTCTTTTGTCGAAAATCAGCCGTTTTTGCTCGAACATTAAATGCCTCCAAATGGTATTTAATTAACTTCCCGAGCCCCTGGAAGCATGAAAATCACTTTAAACATGCTAATTTTAGCTCTAACACTGATGATCCACCTACAAATGTGAACTGACGTTCAAAAATAAAACATTTGAAAACGGACCATTTTCCACATTTCTGAAGCATGACGTAATGGGGGGGTGTTATCTCTTTTGTCGAAAATCAGCCGTTTTTGCTCGAACATTAAATGCCTCCAAATGGTATTTAATTAACTTCCCGGGGTGAAGAAACCCTTTTTGAGAACTCAGAGTGAGTAAATTGGCCATTTTCATGCACTTTTAACCATTCCATAAATCTTGTGTTTTGGGCCCCAAGAAGCATGAAAATCACTTTAAACATGCTAATTTTAGCTCTAACACTGATGATCCACCTACAAATGTGAACTGACGTTCAAAAATAAAACATTTGAAAACGGACCATTTTCCACATTTCTGAAGCATGACGTAATGGGGGGGTGTTATCTCTTTTGTCGAAAATCAGCCGTTTTTGCTCGAACATTAAATGCTTCCAAATGGTATTTAATTAACTTCCCGGGGTGAAGAAACCCTTTTTGAGAACTCAGAGTGAGTAAATTGGCCATTTTCATGCACTTTTAACCATTCCATAAATCTTGTGTTTTGGGCCCCTGGAAGCATGAAAATCACTTTAAACATGCTAATTTTAGCTCTAACACTGATGATCCACCTACAAATGTGAACTGACGTTCAAAAATAAAACATTTGAAAACGGACCATTTTCCACATTTCTGAAGCATGACGTAATGGGGGGTGTTATCTCTTTTGTCGAAAATCAGCCGTTTTTGCTCGAACATTAAATGCCTCCAAATGGTATTTAATTAACTTCCCGGGGTGAAGAAACCCTTTTTGAGAACTCAGAGTGAGTAAATTGGCCATTTTCATGCACTTTTAACCATTCCATAAATCTTGTGTTTTGAGCCCCTGGAAGCATGAAAATCACTTTAAACATGCTAATTTTAGCTCTAACACTGATGATCCACCTACAAATGTGAACTGACGTTCAAAAATAAAACATTTGAAAACGGACCATTTTCCACATTTCTGAAGCATGACGTAATGGGGGGGTGTTATCTCTTTTGTCGAAAATCAGCCGTTTTTGCTCGAACATTAAATGCCTCCAAATGGTATTTAATTAACTTCCCGGGGTGAAGAAACCCTTTTTGAGAACTCAGAGTGAGTAAATTGGCCATTTTCATGCACTTTTAACCATTCCATAAATCTTGTGTTTTGGGCCCCTGGAAGCATGAAAATCACTTTAAACATGCTAATTTTAGCTCTAACACTGATGATCCACCTACAAATGTGAACTGACGTTCAAAAATAAAACATTTGAAAACGGACCATTTTCCACATTTCTGAAGCATGACGTAATGGGGGGGTGTTATCTCTTTTGTCGAAAATCAGCCGTTTTTGCTCGAACATTAAATGCCTCCAAATGGTATTTAATTAACTTCCCGGGGTGAAGAAACCCTTTTTGAGAACTCAGAGTGAGTAAATTGGCCATTTTCATGCACTTTTAACCATTCCATAAATCTTGTGTTTTGGGCCCCTGGAAGCATGAAAATCACTTTAAACATACTAATTTTAGCTCTAACACTGATGATCCACCTACAAATGTGAACTGACGTTCAAAAATAAAACATTTGAAAACGGACCATTTTCCACATTTCTGAAGCATGATGTAATGGGGGGGTGTTATCTCTTTTGTCGAAAATCAGCCGTTTTTGCTCGAACATTAAATGCCTCCAAATGGTATTTAATTAACTTCCCGGGGTGAAGAAACCCTTTTTGAGAACTCAGAGTGAGTAAATTGGCCATTTTCATGCACTTTTAACCATTCCATAAATCTTGTGTTTTGGGCCCCTGGAAGCATGAAAATCACTTTAAACATGCTAATTTTAGCTCTAACACTGATGATCCACCTACAAATGTGAACTGACGTTCAAAAATAAAACATTTGAAAACGGACCATTTTCCACATTTCTGAAGCATGACGTAATGGGGGGGTGTTATCTCTTTTGTCGAAAATCAGCCGTTTTTGCTCGAACATTAAATGCCTCCAAATGGTATTTAATTAACTTCCCGGGGTGAAGAAACCCTTTTTGAGAACTCAGAGTGAGTAAATTGGCCATTTTCATGCACTTTTAACCATTCCATAAATCTTGTGTTTTGGGCCCCTGGAAGCATGAAAATCACTTTAAACATGCTAATTTTAGCTCTAACACTGATGATCCACCTACAAATGTGAACTGACGTTCAAAAATAAAACATTTGAAAACGGACCATTTTCCACATTTCTGAAGCATGACGTAATGGGGGGGTGTTATCTCTTTTGTCGAAAATCAGCCGTGTTTGCTCGAACATTAAATGCCTCCAAATGGTATTTAATTAACTTCCCGAGCCCCTGGAAGCATGAAAATCACTTTAAACATGCTAATTTTAGCTCTAACACTGATGATCCACCTACAAATGTGAACTGACGTTCAAAAATAAAACATTTGAAAACGGACCATTTTCCACATTTCTGAAGCATGACGTAATGGGGGGGTGTTATCTCTTTTGTCGAAAATCAGCCGTTTTTGCTCGAACATTAAATGCCTCCAAATGGTATTTAATTAACTTCCCGGGGTGAAGAAACCCTTTTTGAGAACTCAGAGTGAGTAAATTGGCCATTTTCATGCACTTTTAACCATTCCATAAATCTTGTGTTTTGGGCCCCAAGAAGCATGAAAATCACTTTAAACATGCTAATTTTAGCTCTAACACTGATGATCCACCTACAAATGTGAACTGACGTTCAAAAATAAAACATTTGAAAACGGACCATTTTCCACATTTCTGAAGCATGACGTAATGGGGGGGTGTTATCTCTTTTGTCGAAAATCAGCCGTTTTTGCTCGAACATTAAATGCCTCCAAACGGTATTTAATTAACTTCCCGGGGTGAAGAAACCCTTTTTGAGAACTCAGAGTGAGTAAATTGGCCATTTTCATGCACTTTTAACCATTCCATAAATCTTGTGTTTTGGGCCCCTGGAAGCATGAAAATCACTTTAAACATGCTAATTTTAGCTCTAACACTGATGATCCACCTACAAATGTGAACTGACGTTCAAAAATAAAACATTTGAAAACGGACCATTTTCCACATTTCTGAAGCATGACGTAATGGGGGGGTGTTATCTCTTTTGTCGAAAATCAGCCATTTTTGCTCAAACATTAAATGCCTCCAAATGGTATTTAATTAACTTCCCGGGGTGAAGAAACCCTTTTTGAGAACTCAGAGTGAGTAAATTGGCCATTTTCATGCACTTTTAACCATTCCATAAATCTTGTGTTTTGGGCCCCTGGAAGCATGAAAATCACTTTAAACATGCTAATTTTAGCTCTAACACTGATGATCCACCTACAAATGTGAACTGACGTTCAAAAATAAAACATTTGAAAACGGACCATTTTCCACATTTCTGAAGCATGACGTAATGGGGGGGTGTTATCTCTTTTGTCGAAAATCAGCCGTTTTTGCTCGAACATTAAATGCCTCCAAATGGTATTTAATTAACTTCCCGGGGTGAAGAAACCCTTTTTGAGAACTCAGAGTGAGTAAATTGGCCATTTTCATGCACTTTTAACCATTCCATAAATCTTGTGTTTTGGGCCCCTGGAAGCATGAAAATCACTTTAAACATGCTAATTTTAGCTCTAACACTGATGATCCACCTACAAATGTGAACTGACGTTCAAAAATAAAACATTTGAAAACGGACCATTTTCCACATTTCTGAAGCATGACGTAATGGGGGGGTGTTATCTCTTTTGTCGAAAATCAGCCGTGTTTGCTCGAACATTAAATGCCTCCAAATGGTATTTAATTAACTTCCCGAGCCCCTGGAAGCATGAAAATCACTTTAAACATGCTAATTTTAGCTCTAACACTGATGATCCACCTACAAATGTGAACTGACGTTCAAAAATAAAACATTTGAAAACGGACCATTTTCCACATTTCTGAAGCATGACGTAATGGGGGGGGTGTTATCTCTTTTGTCGAAAATCAGCCGTTTTTGCTCGAACATTAAATGCCTCCAAATGGTATTTAATTAACTTCCCGAGCCCCTGGAAGCATGAAAATCACTTTAAACATGCTAATTTTAGCTCTAACACTGATGATCCACCTACAAATGTGAACTGACGTTCAAAAATAAAACATTTGAAAACGGACCATTTTCCACATTTCTGAAGCATGACGTAATGGGGGGGTGTTATCTCTTTTGTCGAAAATCAGCCGTTTTTGCTCGAACATTAAATGCCTCCAAATGGTATTTAATTAACTTCCCGGGGTGAAGAAACCCTTTTTGAGAACTCAGAGTGAGTAAATTGGCCATTTTCATGCACTTTTAACCATTCCATAAATCTTGTGTTTTGGGCCCCAAGAAGCATGAAAATCACTTTAAACATGCTAATTTTAGCTCTAACACTGATGATCCACCTACAAATGTGAACTGACGTTCAAAAATAAAACATTTGAAAACGGACCATTTTCCACATTTCTGAAGCATGACGTAATGGGGGGGTGTTATCTCTTTTGTCGAAAATCAGCCGTTTTTGCTCGAACATTAAATGCTTCCAAATGGTATTTAATTAACTTCCCGGGGTGAAGAAACCCTTTTTGAGAACTCAGAGTGAGTAAATTGGCCATTTTCATGCACTTTTAACCATTCCATAAATCTTGTGTTTTGGGCCCCTGGAAGCATGAAAATCACTTTAAACATGCTAATTTTAGCTCTAACACTGATGATCCACCTACAAATGTGAACTGACGTTCAAAAATAAAACATTTGAAAACGGACCATTTTCCACATTTCTGAAGCATGACGTAATGGGGGGGTGTTATCTCTTTTGTCGAAAATCAGCCGTTTTTGCTCGAACATTAAATGCCTCCAAATGGTATTTAATTAACTTCCCGAGCCCCTGGAAGCATGAAAATCACTTTAAACATGCTAATTTTAGCTCTAACACTGATGATCCACCTACAAATGTGAACTGACGTTCAAAAATAAAACATTTGAAAACGGACCATTTTCCACATTTCTGAAGCATGACGTAGTGGGGGGGTGTTATCTCTTTTGTCGAAAATCAGCCGTTTTTGCTCGAACATTAAATGCCTCCAAATGGTATTTAATTAACTTCCCGAGCCCCTGGAAGCATGAAAATCACTTTAAACATGCTAATTTTAGCTCTAACACTGATGATCCACCTACAAATGTGAACTGACGTTCAAAAATAAAACATTTGAAAACGGACCATTTTCCACATTTCTGAAGCATGACGTAATGGGGGGGTGTTATCTCTTTTGTCGAAAATCAGCCGTTTTTGCTCTAACATTAAATGCCTCCAAATGGTATTTAATTAACTTCCCGGGGTGAAGAAACCCTTTTTGAGAACTCAGAGTGAGTAAATTGGCCATTTTCTTGCACTTTTAACCATTCCATAAATCTTGTGTTTTGGGCCCCTGGAAGCATGAAAATCACTTTAAACATGCTAATTTTAGCTCTAACACTGATGATCCACCTACAAATGTGAACTGACGTTCAAAAATAAAACATTTGAAAACGGACCATTTTCCACATTTCTGAAGCATGACGTAATGGGGGGGTGTTATCTCTTTTGTCGAAAATCAGCCGTTTTTGCTCGAACATTAAATGCCTCCAAATGGTATTTAATTAACTTCCCGAGCCCCTGGAAGCATGAAAATCACTTTAAACATGCTAATTTTAGCTCTAACACTGATGATCCACCTACAAATGTGAACTGACGTTCAAAAATAAAACATTTGAAAACGGACCATTTTCCACATTTCTGAAGCATGACGTAATGGGGGGGTGTTATCTCTTTTGTCGAAAATCAGCCGTTTTTGCTCGAACATTAAATGCCTCCAAATGGTATTTAATTAACTTCCCGGGGTGAAGAAACCCTTTTTGAGAACTCAGAGTGAGTAAATTGGCCATTTTCATGCACTTTTAACCATTCCATAAATCTTGTGTTTTGGGCCCCTGGAAGCATGAAAATCACTTTAAACATGCTAATTTTAGCTCTAACACTGATGATCCACCTACAAATGTGAACTGACGTTCAAAAATAAAACATTTGAAAACGGACCATTTTCCACATTTCTGAAGCATGACGTAATGGGGGGGTGTTATCTCTTTTGTCGAAAATCAGCCGTTTTTGCTCGAACATTAAATGCCTCCAAATGGTATTTAATTAACTTCCCGGGGTGAAGAAACCCTTTTTGAGAACTCAGAGTGAGTAAATTGGCCATTTTCATGCACTTTTAACCATTCCATAAATCTTGTGTTTTGGGCCCCTGGAAGCATGAAAATCACTTTAAACATGCTAATTTTAGCTCTAACACTGATGATCCACCTACAAATGTGAACTGACGTTCAAAAATAAAACATTTGAAAACGGACCATTTTCCACATTTCTGAAGCATGACGTAATGGGGGGGTGTTATCTCTTTTGTCGAAAATCAGCCGTTTTTGCTCGAACATTAAATGCCTCCAAATGGTATTTATTTCACTTCCCGAGCCCCTGGAAGCATGAAAATCACTTTAAACATGCTAATTTTAGCTCTAACACTGATGATCCACCTACAAATGTGAACTGACGTTCAAAAATAAAACATTTGAAAACGGACCATTTTCCACATTTCTGAAGCATGACGTAATGGGGGGGTGTTATCTCTTTTGTCGAAAATCAGCCGTTTTTGCTCGAACATTAAATGCCTCCAAATGGTATTTAATTAACTTCCCGGGGTGAAGAAACCCTTTTTGAGAACTCAGAGTGAGTAAATTGGCCATTTTCATGCACTTTTAACCATTCCATAAATCTTGTGTTTTGGGCCCCTGGAAGCATGAAAATCACTTTAAACATGCTAATTTTAGCTCTAACACTGATGATCCACCTACAAATGTGAACTGACGTTCAAAAATAAAACATTTGAAAACGGACCATTTTCCACATTTCTGAAGCATGACGTAATGGGGGGGTGTTATCTCTTTTGTCGAAAATCAGCCGTTTTTGCTCGAACATTAAATGCCTCCAAATGGTATTTAATTAACTTCCCGAGCCCCTGGAAGCATGAAAATCACTTTAAACATGCTAATTTTAGCTCTAACACTGATGATCCACCTACAAATGTGAACTGACGTTCAAAAATAAAACATTTGAAAACGGACCATTTTCCACATTTCTGAAGCATGACGTAATGGGGGGGTGTTATCTCTTTTGTCGAAAATCAGCCATTTTTGCTCGAACATTAAATGCCTCCAAATGGTATTTAATTAACTTCCCGGGGTGAAGAAACCCTTTTTGAGAACTCAGAGTGAGTAAATTGGCCATTTTCATGCACTTTTAACCATTCCATAAATCTTGTGTTTTGGGCCCCTGGAAGCATGAAAATCACTTTAAACATGCTAATTTTAGCTCTAACACTGATGATCCACCTACAAATGTGAACTGACGTTCAAAAATAAAACATTTGAAAACGGACCATTTTCCACATTTCTGAAGCATGACGTAATGGGGGGGTGTTATCTCTTTTGTCGAAAATCAGCCGTTTTTGCTCGAACATTAAATGCCTCCAAATGGTATTTAATTAACTTCCCGGGGTGAAGAAACCCTTTTTGAGAACTCAGAGTGAGTAAATTGGCCATTTTCATGCACTTTTAACCATTCCATAAATCTTGTGTTTTGGGCCCCTGGAAGCATGAAAATCACTTTAAACATGCTAATTTTAGCTCTAACACTGATGATCCACCTACAAATGTGAACTGACGTTCAAAAATAAAACATTTGAAAACGGACCATTTTCCACATTTCTGAAGCATGACGTAATGGGGGGGTGTTATCTCTTTTGTCGAAAATCAGCCGTGTTTGCTCGAACATTAAATGCCTCCAAATGGTATTTAATTAACTTCCCGAGCCCCTGGAAGCATGAAAATCACTTTAAACATGCTAATTTTAGCTCTAACACTGATGATCCACCTACAAATGTGAACTGACGTTCAAAAATAAAACATTTGAAAACGGACCATTTTCCACATTTCTGAAGCATGACGTAATGGGGGGGTGTTATCTCTTTTGTCGAAAATCAGCCGTTTTTGCTCGAACATTAAATGCCTCCAAATGGTATTTAATTAACTTCCCGAGCCCCTGGAAGCATGAAAATCACTTTAAACATGCTAATTTTAGCTCTAACACTGATGATCCACCTACAAATGTGAACTGACGTTCAAAAATAAAACATTTGAAAACGGACCATTTTCCACATTTCTGAAGCATGACGTAATGGGGGGGTGTTATCTCTTTTGTCGAAAATCAGCCGTTTTTGCTCGAACATTAAATGCCTCCAAATGGTATTTAATTAACTTCCCGGGGTGAAGAAACCCTTTTTGAGAACTCAGAGTGAGTAAATTGGCCATTTTCATGCACTTTTAACCATTCCATAAATCTTGTGTTTTGGGCCCCAAGAAGCATGAAAATCACTTTAAACATGCTAATTTCAGCTCTAACGCTGATGATCCACCTACAAATGTGAACTGACGTTCAAAAATAAAACATTTGAAAACGGACCATTTTCCACATTTCTGAAGCATGACGTAATGGGGGGGTGTTATCTCTTTTGTCGAAAATCAGCCGTTTTTGCTCGAACATTAAATGCCTCCAAATGGTATTTAATTAACTTCCCAAACCCCTGGAAGCATGAAAATCACTTTAAACATGCTAATTTTAGCTCTAACACTGATGATCCACCTACAAATGTGAACTGACGTTCAAAAATAAAACATTTGAAAACGGACCATTTTCCACATTTCTGAAGCATGACGTAATGGGGGGGGTGTTATCTCTTTTGTCGAAAATCAGCCGTTTTTGCTCGAACATTAAATGCCTCCAAATGGTATTTAATTAACTTCCCAGGGTGAAGAAACCCTTTTTGAGAACTCAGAGTGAGTAAATTGGCCATTTTCATGCACTTTTAACCATTCCATAAATCTTGTGTTTTGGGCCCCTGGAAGCATGAAAATCACTTTAAACATGCTAATTTTAGCTCTAACACTGATGATCCACCTACAAATGTGAACTGACGTTCAAAAATAAAACATTTGAAAACGGACCATTTTCCACATTTCTGAAGCATGACGTAATGGGGGGGTGTTATCTCTTTTGTCGAAAATCAGCCGTTTTTGCTCGAACATTAAATGCCTCCAAATGGTATTTAATTAACTTCCCGAGCCCCTGGAAGCATGAAAATCACTTTAAACATGCTAATTTTAGCTCTAACACTGAAGAACCACCTACAAATGTGAACTGACGTTCAAAAATAAAACATTTGAAAACGGACCATTTTCCACATTTCTGAAGCATGACGTAATGGGGGGGTGTTATCTCTTTTGTCGAAAATCAGCCGTTTTTGCTCGAACATTAAATGCCTCCAAATGGTATTTAATTAACTTCCCGGGGTGAAGAAACCCTTTTTGAGAACTCAGAGTGAGTAAATTGGCCATTTTCATGCACTTTTAACCATTCCATAAATCTTGTGTTTTGGGCCCCTGGAAGCATGAAAATCACTTTAAACATGCTAATTTTAGCTCTAACACTGATGATCCACCTACAAATGTGAACTGACGTTCAAAAATAAAACATTTGAAAACGGACCATTTTCCACATTTCTGAAGCATGACGTAATGGGGGGGTGTTATCTCTTTTGTCGAAAATCAGCCGTTTTTGCTCTAACATTAAATGCCTCCAAATGGTATTTAATTAACTTCCCGGGGTGAAGAAACCCTTTTTGAGAACTCAGAGTGAGTAAATTGGCCATTTTCATGCACTTTTAACCATTCCATAAATCTTGTGTTTTGGGCCCCTGGAAGCATGAAAATCACTTTAAACATGCTAATTTTAGCTCTAACACTGATGATCCACCTACAAATGTGAACTGACGTTCAAAAATAAAACATTTGAAAACGGACCATTTTCCACATTTCTGAAGCATGACGTAATGGGGGGGTGTTATCTCTTTTGTCGAAAATCAGCCGTTTTTGCTCGAACATTAAATGCCTCCAAATGGTATTTAATTAACTTCCCGAGCCCCTGGAAGCATGAAAATCACTTTAAACATGCTAATTTTAGCTCTAACACTGATGATCCACCTACAAATGTGAACTGACGTTCAAAAATAAAACATTTGAAAACGGACCATTTTCCACATTTCTGAAGCATGACGTAATGGGGGGGTGTTATCTCTTTTGTCGAAAATCAGCCGTTTTTGTTCGAACATTAAATGCCTCCAAATGGTATTTAATTAACTTCCCGGGGTGAAGAAACCCTTTTTGAGAACTCAGAGTGAGTAAATTGGCCATTTTCGTGCACTTTTAACCAGTCCATAAATCTTGTGTTTTGGGGCCCTGGAAGCATGAAAATCACTTTAAACATGCTAATTTTAGCTCTAACACTGATGATCCACCTACAAATGTGAACTGACGTTCAAAAATAAAACATTTGAAAACGGACCATTTTCCACATTTCTGAAGCATGACGTAATGGGGGGGTGTTATCTCTTTTGTCGAAAATCAGCCGTTTTTGCTCGAACATTAAATGCCTCCAAATGGTATTTAATTAACTTCCCGGGGTGAAGAAACCCTTTTTGAGAACTCAGAGTGAGTAAATTGGCCATTTTCATGCACTTTTAACCATTCCATAAATCTTGTGTTTTGGGCCCCTGGAAGCATGAAAATCACTTTAAACATGCTAATTTTAGCTCTAACACTGATGATCCACCTACAAATGTGAACTGACGTTCAAAAATAAAACATTTGAAAACGGACCATTTTCCACATTTCTGAAGCATGACGTAATGGGGGGGTGTTATCTCTTTTGTCGAAAATCAGCCGTTTTTGCTCGAACATTAAATGCCTCCAAATGGTATTTAATTAACTTCCCGAGGCCCTGGAAGCATGAAAATCACTTTAAACATGCTAATTTTAGCTCTAACACTGATGATCCACCTACAAATGTGAACTGACGTTCAAAAATAAAACATTTGAAAACGGACCATTTTCCACATTTCTGAAGCATGACGTAATGGGGGGGTGTTATCTCTTTTGTCGAAAATCAGCCGTTTTTGCTTGAACATTAAATGCCTCCAAATGGTATTTAATTAACTTCCCGAGCCCCTGGAAGCATGAAAATCACTTTAAACATGCTAATTTTAGCTCTAACACTGATGATCCACCTACAAATGTGAACTGATGTTCAAAAATAAAACATTTGAAAACGGACCATTTTCCACATTTCTGAAGCATGACGTAATGGGGGGGTGTTATCTCTTTTGTCGAAAATCAGCCGTTTTTGCTCGAACATTAAATGCCTCCAAATGGTATTTAATTAACTTCCCGGGGTGAAGAAACCCTTTTTGAGAACTCAGAGTGAGTAAATTGGCCATTTTCATGCACTTTTAACCATTCCATAAATCTTGTGTTTTGGGCCCCAAGAAGCATGAAAATCACTTTAAACATGCTAATTTTAGCTCTAACACTGATGATCCACCTACAAATGTGAACTGACGTTCAAAAATAAAACATTTGAAAACGGACCATTTTCCACATTTCTGAAGCATGACGTAATGGGGGGGTGTTATCTCTTTTGTCGAAAATCAGCCGTTTTTGCTCGAACATTAAATGCCTCCAAATGGTATTTAATTAACTTCCCGGGGTGAAGAAACCCTTTTTGAGAACTCAGAGTGAGTAAATTGGCCATTTTCATGCACTTTTAACCATTCCATAAATCTTGTGTTTTGGGCCCCTGGAAGCATGAAAATCACTTTAAACATGCTAATTTTAGCTCTAACACTGATGATCCACCTACAAATGTGAACTGACGTTCAAAAATAAAACATTTGAAAACGGACCATTTTCCACATTTCTGAAGCATGACGTAATGGGGGGGTGTTATCTCTTTTGTCGAAAATCAGCCGTTTTTGCTCGAACATTAAATGCCTCCAAATGGTATTTATTTCACTTCCCGAGCCCCTGGAAGCATGAAAATCACTTTAAACATGCTAATTTTAGCTCTAACACTGATGATCCACCTACAAATGTGAACTGACGTTCAAAAATAAAACATTTGAAAACGGACCATTTTCCACATTTCTGAAGCATGACGTAATGGGGGGGTGTTATCTCTTTTGTCGAAAATCAGCCGTTTTTGCTCGAACATTAAATGCCTCCAAATGGTATTTAATTAACTTCCCGGGGTGAAGAAACCCTTTTTGAGAACTCAGAGTGAGTAAATTGGCCATTTTCATGCACTTTTAACCATTCCATAAATCTTGTGTTTTGGGCCCCTGGAAGCATGAAAATCACTTTAAACATGCTAATTTTAGCTCTAACACTGATGATCCACCTACAAATGTGAACTGACGTTCAAAAATAAAACATTTGAAAACGGACCATTTTCCACATTTCTGAAGCATGACGTAATGGGGGGGTGTTATCTCTTTTGTCGAAAATCAGCCGTTTTTGCTCGAACATTAAATGCCTCCAAATGGTATTTAATTAACTTCCCGAGCCCCTGGAAGCATGAAAATCACTTTAAACATGCTAATTTTAGCTCTAACACTGATGATCCACCTACAAATGTGAACTGACGTTCAAAAATAAAACATTTGAAAACGGACCATTTTCCACATTTCTGAAGCATGACGTAATGGGGGGGTGTTATCTCTTTTGTCGAAAATCAGCCATTTTTGCTCGAACATTAAATGCCTCCAAATGGTATTTAATTAACTTCCCGGGGTGAAGAAACCCTTTTTGAGAACTCAGAGTGAGTAAATTGGCCATTTTCATGCACTTTTAACCATTCCATAAATCTTGTGTTTTGGGCCCCTGGAAGCATGAAAATCACTTTAAACATGCTAATTTTAGCTCTAACACTGATGATCCACCTACAAATGTGAACTGACGTTCAAAAATAAAACATTTGAAAACGGACCATTTTCCACATTTCTGAAGCATGACGTAATGGGGGGGTGTTATCTCTTTTGTCGAAAATCAGCCGTTTTTGCTCGAACATTAAATGCCTCCAAATGGTATTTAATTAACTTCCCGGGGTGAAGAAACCCTTTTTGAGAACTCAGAGTGAGTAAATTGGCCATTTTCATGCACTTTTAACCATTCCATAAATCTTGTGTTTTGGGCCCCTGGAAGCATGAAAATCACTTTAAACATGCTAATTTTAGCTCTAACACTGATGATCCACCTACAAATGTGAACTGACGTTCAAAAATAAAACATTTGAAAACGGACCATTTTCCACATTTCTGAAGCATGACGTAATGGGGGGGTGTTATCTCTTTTGTCGAAAATCAGCCGTGTTTGCTCGAACATTAAATGCCTCCAAATGGTATTTAATTAACTTCCCGAGCCCCTGGAAGCATGAAAATCACTTTAAACATGCTAATTTTAGCTCTAACACTGATGATCCACCTACAAATGTGAACTGACGTTCAAAAATAAAACATTTGAAAACGGACCATTTTCCACATTTCTGAAGCATGACGTAATGGGGGGGTGTTATCTCTTTTGTCGAAAATCAGCCGTTTTTGCTCGAACATTAAATGCCTCCAAATGGTATTTAATTAACTTCCCGAGCCCCTGGAAGCATGAAAATCACTTTAAACATGCTAATTTTAGCTCTAACACTGATGATCCACCTACAAATGTGAACTGACGTTCAAAAATAAAACATTTGAAAACGGACCATTTTCCACATTTCTGAAGCATGACGTAATGGGGGGGTGTTATCTCTTTTGTCGAAAATCAGCCGTTTTTGCTCGAACATTAAATGCCTCCAAATGGTATTTAATTAACTTCCCGGGGTGAAGAAACCCTTTTTGAGAACTCAGAGTGAGTAAATTGGCCATTTTCATGCACTTTTAACCATTCCATAAATCTTGTGTTTTGGGCCCCAAGAAGCATGAAAATCACTTTAAACATGCTAATTTCAGCTCTAACGCTGATGATCCACCTACAAATGTGAACTGACGTTCAAAAATAAAACATTTGAAAACGGACCATTTTCCACATTTCTGAAGCATGACGTAATGGGGGGGTGTTATCTCTTTTGTCGAAAATCAGCCGTTTTTGCTCGAACATTAAATGCCTCCAAATGGTATTTAATTAACTTCCCAAACCCCTGGAAGCATGAAAATCACTTTAAACATGCTAATTTTAGCTCTAACACTGATGATCCACCTACAAATGTGAACTGACGTTCAAAAATAAAACATTTGAAAACGGACCATTTTCCACATTTCTGAAGCATGACGTAATGGGGGGGGTGTTATCTCTTTTGTCGAAAATCAGCCGTTTTTGCTCGAACATTAAATGCCTCCAAATGGTATTTAATTAACTTCCCAGGGTGAAGAAACCCTTTTTGAGAACTCAGAGTGAGTAAATTGGCCATTTTCATGCACTTTTAACCATTCCATAAATCTTGTGTTTTGGGCCCCTGGAAGCATGAAAATCACTTTAAACATGCTAATTTTAGCTCTAACACTGATGATCCACCTACAAATGTGAACTGACGTTCAAAAATAAAACATTTGAAAACGGACCATTTTCCACATTTCTGAAGCATGACGTAATGGGGGGGTGTTATCTCTTTTGTCGAAAATCAGCCGTTTTTGCTCGAACATTAAATGCCTCCAAATGGTATTTAATTAACTTCCCGAGCCCCTGGAAGCATGAAAATCACTTTAAACATGCTAATTTTAGCTCTAACACTGAAGAACCACCTACAAATGTGAACTGACGTTCAAAAATAAAACATTTGAAAACGGACCATTTTCCACATTTCTGAAGCATGACGTAATGGGGGGGTGTTATCTCTTTTGTCGAAAATCAGCCGTTTTTGCTCGAACATTAAATGCCTCCAAATGGTATTTAATTAACTTCCCGGGGTGAAGAAACCCTTTTTGAGAACTCAGAGTGAGTAAATTGGCCATTTTCATGCACTTTTAACCATTCCATAAATCTTGTGTTTTGGGCCCCTGGAAGCATGAAAATCACTTTAAACATGCTAATTTTAGCTCTAACACTGATGATCCACCTACAAATGTGAACTGACGTTCAAAAATAAAACATTTGAAAACGGACCATTTTCCACATTTCTGAAGCATGACGTAATGGGGGGGTGTTATCTCTTTTGTCGAAAATCAGCCGTTTTTGCTCGAACATTAAATGCCTCCAAATGGTATTTAATTAACTTCCCGGGGTGAAGAAACCCTTTTTGAGAACTCAGAGTGAGTAAATTGGCCATTTTCATGCACTTTTAACCATTCCATAAATCTTGTGTTTTGGGCCCCTGGAAGCATGAAAATCACTTTAAACATGCTAATTTTAGCTCTAACACTGATGATCCACCTACAAATGTGAACTGACGTTCAAAAATAAAACATTTGAAAACGGACCATTTTCCACATTTCTGAAGCATGACGTAATGGGGGGGTGTTATCTCTTTTGTCGAAAATCAGCCGTTTTTGCTCTAACATTAAATGCCTCCAAATGGTATTTAATTAACTTCCTGGGGTGAAGAAACCCTTTTTGAGAACTCAGAGTGAGTAAATTGGCCATTTTCATGCACTTTTAACCATTCCATAAATCTTGTGTTTTGGGCCCCTGGAAGCATGAAAATCACTTTAAACATGCTAATTTTAGCTCTAACACTGATGATCCACCTACAAATGTGAACTGACGTTCAAAAATAAAACATTTGAAAACGGACCATTTTCCACATTTCTGAAGCATGACGTAATGGGGGGGTGTTATCTCTTTTGTCGAAAATCAGCCGTTTTTGCTCTAACATTAAATGCCTCCAAATGGTATTTAATTAACTTCCCGGGGTGAAGAAACCCTTTTTGAGAACTCAGAGTGAGTAAATTGGCCATTTTCATGCACTTTTAACCATTCCATAAATCTTATGTTTTGGGCCCCTGGAAGCATGAAAATCACTTTAAACATGCTAATTTTAGCTCTAACACTGATGATCCACCTACAAATGTGAACTGACGTTCAAAAATAAAACATTTGAAAACGGACCATTTTCCACATTTCTGAAGCATGACGTAATGGGGGGGGTGTTATCTCTTTTGTCGAAAATCAGCCATTTTTGCTCGAACATTAAATGCCTCCAAATGGTATTTAATTAACTTCCCGGGGTGAAGAAACCCTTTTTGAGAACTCAGAGTGAGTAAATTGGCCATTTTCATGCACTTTTAACCATTCCATAAATCTTGTGTTTTGGGCCCCTGGAAGCATGAAAATCACTTTAAACATGCTAATTTTAGCTCTAACACTGATGATCCACCTACAAATGTGAACTGACGTTCAAAAATAAAACATTTGAAAACGGACCATTTTCCACATTTCTGAAGCATGACGTAATGGGGGGGTGTTATCTCTTTTGTCGAAAATCAGCCGTTTTTGCTCGAACATTAAATGCCTCCAAATGGTATTTAATTAACTTCCCGAGCCCCTGGAAGCATGAAAATCACTTTAAACATGCTAATTTTAGCTCTAACACTGATGATCCACCTACAAATGTGAACTGACGTTCAAAAATAAAACATTTGAAAACGGACCATTTTCCACATTTCTGAAGCATGACGTAATGGGGGGGTGTTATCTCTTTTGTCGAAAATCAGCCGTTTTTGTTCGAACATTAAATGCCTCCAAATGGTATTTAATTAACTTCCCGGGGTGAAGAAACCCTTTTTGAGAACTCAGAGTGAGTAAATTGGCCATTTTCGTGCACTTTTAACCAGTCCATAAATCTTGTGTTTTGGGGCCCTGGAAGCATGAAAATCACTTTAAACATGCTAATTTTAGCTCTAACACTGATGATCCACCTACAAATGTGAACTGACGTTCAAAAATAAAACATTTGAAAACGGACCATTTTCCACATTTCTGAAGCATGACGTAATGGGGGGGTGTTATCTCTTTTGTCGAAAATCAGCCGTTTTTGCTCGAACATTAAATGCCTCCAAATGGTATTTAATTAACTTCCCGGGGTGAAGAAACCCTTTTTGAGAACTCAGAGTGAGTAAATTGGCCATTTTCATGCACTTTTAACCATTCCATAAATCTTGTGTTTTGGGCCCCTGGAAGCATGAAAATCACTTTAAACATGCTAATTTTAGCTCTAACACTGATGATCCACCTACAAATGTGAACTGACGTTCAAAAATAAAACATTTGAAAACGGACCATTTTCCACATTTCTGAAGCATGACGTAATGGGGGGGTGTTATCTCTTTTGTCGAAAATCAGCCGTTTTTGCTCGAACATTAAATGCCTCCAAATGGTATTTAATTAACTTCCCGAGCCCCTGGAAGCATGAAAATCACTTTAAACATGCTAATTTTAGCTCTAACACTGATGATCCACCTACAAATGTGAACTGACGTTCAAAAATAAAACATTTGAAAACGGACCATTTTCCACATTTCTGAAGCATGACGTAATGGGGGGGTGTTATCTCTTTTGTCGAAAATCAGCCGTTTTTGCTTGAACATTAAATGCCTCCAAATGGTATTTAATTAACTTCCCGAGCCCCTGGAAGCATGAAAATCACTTTAAACATGCTAATTTTAGCTCTAACACTGATGATCCACCTACAAATGTGAACTGATGTTCAAAAATAAAACATTTGAAAACGGACCATTTTCCACATTTCTGAAGCATGACGTAATGGGGGGGTGTTATCTCTTTTGTCGAAAATCAGCCGTTTTTGCTCGAACATTAAATGCCTCCAAATGGTATTTAATTAACTTCCCGGGGTGAAGAAACCCTTTTTGAGAACTCAGAGTGAGTAAATTGGCCATTTTCATGCACTTTTAACCATTCCATAAATCTTGTGTTTTGGGCCCCAAGAAGCATGAAAATCACTTTAAACATGCTAATTTTAGCTCTAACACTGATGATCCACCTACAAATGTGAACTGACGTTCAAAAATAAAACATTTGAAAACGGACCATTTTCCACATTTCTGAAGCATGACGTAATGGGGGGGTGTTATCTCTTTTGTCGAAAATCAGCCGTTTTTGCTCGAACATTAAATGCCTCCAAATGGTATTTAATTAACTTCCCGGGGTGAAGAAACCCTTTTTGAGAACTCAGAGTGAGTAAATTGGCCATTTTCATGCACTTTTAACCATTCCATAAATCTTGTGTTTTGAGCCCCTGGAAGCATGAAAATCACTTTAAACATGCTAATTTTAGCTCTAACACTGATGATCCACCTACAAATGTGAACTGACGTTCAAAAATAAAACATTTGAAAACGGACCATTTTCCACATTTCTGAAGCATGACGTAATGGGGGGGTGTTATCTCTTTTGTCGAAAATCAGCCGTTTTTGCTCGAACATTAAATGCCTCCAAATGGTATTTAATTAACTTCCCGGGGTGAAGAAACCCTTTTTGAGAACTCAGAGTGAGTAAATTGGCCATTTTCATGCACTTTTAACCATTCCATAAATCTTGTGTTTTGGGCCCCTGGAAGCATGAAAATCACTTTAAACATGCTAATTTTATCTCTAACACTGATGATCCACCTACAAATGTGAACTGACGTTCAAAAATAAAAAATTTGAAAATGGACCATTTTCCACATTTCTGAAGCATGACGTAATGGGGGGGTGTTATCTCTTTTGCCGAAAATCAGCCGTTTTTGCTCGAACATTAAATGCCTCCAAATGGTATTTAACTTCTTCCCGAGCCCCTGGAAGCATGAAAATAACTTTAAACATGCTAATTTTAGCTCTAACACTGATGATCCACCTACAAATGTGAACTGACGTTCAAAAATAAAACATTTGAAAACGGACCATTTTCCACATTTCTGAAGCATGACGTAATGGGGGGGTGTTATCTCTTTTGTCGAAAATCAGCCGTTTTTGCTCGAACATTAAATGCCTCCAAATGGTATTTATTTCACTTCCCGAGCCCCTGGAAGCATGAAAATCACTTTAAACATGCTAATTTTAGCTCTAACACTGATGATCCACCTACAAATGTGAACTGACGTTCAAAAATAAAACATTTGAAAACGGACCATTTTCCACATTTCTGAAGCATGACGTAATGGGGGGGTGTTATCTCTTTTGTCGAAAATCAGCCGTTTTTGCTCGAACATTAAATGCCTCCAAATGGTATTTAATTAACTTCCCGAGCCCCTGGAAGCATGAAAATCACTTTAAACATGCTAATTTTAGCTCTAACACTGATGATCCACCTACAAATGTGAACTGACGTTCAAAAATAAAACATTTGAAAACGGACCATTTTCCACATTTCTGAAGCATGACGTAATGGGGGGGGTGTTATCTCTTTTGTCGAAAATCAGCCGTTTTTGCTCGAACATTAAATGCCTCCAAATGGTATTTAATTAACTTCCCGGGGTGAAGAAACCCTTTTTGAGAACTCAGAGTGAGTAAATTGGCCATTTTCATGCACTTTTAACCATTCCATAAATCTTGTGTTTTGGGCCCCTGGAAGCATGAAAATCACTTTAAACATGCTAATTTTAGCTCTAACACTGATGATCCACCTACAAATGTGAACTGACGTTCAAAAATAAAACATTTGAAAACGGACCATTTTCCACATTTCTGAAGCATGACGTAATGGGGGGGTGTTATCTCTTTTGTCGAAAATCAGCCGTTTTTGCTCGAACATTAAATGCCTCCAAATGGTATTTAATTAACTTCCCAAACCCCTGGAAGCATGAAAATCACTTTAAACATGCTAATTTTAGCTCTAACACTGTTGATCCACCTACAAATGTGAACTGACGTTCAAAAATAAAACATTTGAAAACGGACCATTTTCCACATTTCTGAAGCATGACGTAATGGGGGGGTGTTATCTCTTTTGTCGAAAATCAGCCGTTTTTGCTCGAACATTAAATGCCTCCAAATGGTATTTAATTAACTTCCCGGGGTGAAGAAACCCTTTTTGAGAACTCAGAGTGAGTAAATTGGCCATTTTCATGCACTTTTAACCATTCCATAAATCTTGTGTTTTGGGCCCCAAGAAGCATGAAAATCACTTTAAACATGCTAATTTTAGCTCTAACACTGATGATCCACCTACAAATGTGAACTGACGTTCACAAATAAAACATTTGAAAACGGATCATTTTCCAAATTTCTGAAGCATGACGTAATGGGGGGGTGTTATCTCTTTTGTCGAAAATCAGCCGTTTTTGCTCGAACATTAAATGCCTCCAAATGGTATTTAATTAACTTCCCGGGGTGAAGAAACCCTTTTTGAGAACTCAGAGTGAGTAAATTGGCCATTTTCGTGCACTTTTAACCATTCCATAAATCTTGTGTTTTGGGCCCCTGGAAGCATGAAAATCACTTTAAACATGCTAATTTTAGCTCTAACACTGAAGATCCACCTACAAATGTGAACTGACGTTCAAAAATAAAACATTTGAAAACGGACCATTTCCCACATTTCTGAAGCATGACGTAATGGGGGGGTGTTATCTCTTTTGTCGAAAATCAGCCGTTTTTGCTCGAACATTAAATGCCTCCAAATGGTATTTAATTAACTTCCCGGGGTGAAGAAACCCTTTTTGAGAACTCAGAGTGAGTAAATTGGCCATTTTCATGCACTTTTAACCATTCCATAAATCTTGTGTTTTGGGCCCCTGGAAGCATGAAAATCACTTTAAACATGCTAATTTTAGCTCTAACACTGATGATCCACCTACAAATGTGAACTGACGTTCAAAAATAAAACATTTGAAAACGGACCATTTTCCACATTTCTGAAGCATGACGTAATGGGGGGGTGTTATCTCTTTTGTCGAAAATCAGCCGTTTTTGCTCGAACATTAAATGCCTCCAAATGGTATTTAATTAACTTCCCGAGCCCCTGGAAGCATGAAAATCACTTTAAACATGCTAATTTTAGCTCTAACACTGATGATCCACCTACAAATGTGAACTGACGTTCAAAAATAAAACATTTGAAAACGGACCATTTTCCACATTTCTGAAGCATGACGTAATGGGGGGGGTGTTATCTCTTTTGTCGAAAATCAGCCGTTTTTGCTCGAACATTAAATGCCTCCAAATGGTATTTAATTAACTTCCCGGGGTGAAGAAACCCTTTTTGAGAACTCAGAGTGAGTAAATTGGCCATTTTCATGCACTTTTAACCATTCCATAAATCTTGTGTTTTGGGCCCCTGGAAGCATGAAAATCACTTTAAACATGCTAATTTTAGCTCTAACACTGATGATCCACCTACAAATGTGAACTGACGTTCAAAAATAAAACATTTGAAAACGGACCATTTTCCACATTTCTGAAGCATGACGTAATGGGGGGGTGTTATCTCTTTTGTCGAAAATCAGCCGTTTTTGCTCGAACATTAAATGCCTCCAAATGGTATTTAATTAACTTCCCGAGCCCCTGGAAGCATGAAAATCACTTTAAACATGCTAATTTTAGCTCTAACACTGTTGATCCACCTACAAATGTGAACTGACGTTCAAAAATAAAACATTTGAAAACGGACCATTTTCCACATTTCTGAAGCATGACGTAATGGGGGGGTGTTATCTCTTTTGTCGAAAATCAGCCGTTTTTGCTCGAACATTAAATGCCTCCAAATGGTATTTAATTAACTTCCCGGGGTGAAGAAACCCTTTTTGAGAACTCAGAGTGAGTAAATTGGCCATTTTCATGCACTTTTAACCATTCCATAAATCTTGTGTTTTGGGCCCCAAGAAGCATGAAAATCACTTTAAACATGCTAATTTTAGCTCTAACACTGATGATCCACCTACAAATGTGAACTGACGTTCAAAAATAAAACATTTGAAAACGGACCATTTTCCACATTTCTGAAGCATGACGTAATGGGGGGGTGTTATCTCTTTTGTCGAAAATCTGCCGTTTTTGCTCGAACATTAAATGCCTCCAAATGGTATTTAATTAACTTCCCGGGGTGAAGAAACCCTTTTTGAGAACTCAGAGTGAGTAAATTGGCCATTTTCATGCACTTTTAACCATTCCATAAATCTTGTGTTTTGGGCCCCTGGAAGCATGAAAATCACTTTAAACATGCTAATTTTAGCTCTAACACTGATGATCCACCTACAAATGTGAACTGACGTTCAAAAATAAAACATTTGAAAACGGACCATTTTCCACATTTCTGAAGCATGACGTAATGGGGGGGTGTTATCTCTTTTGTCGAAAATCAGCCGTTTTTGCTCGAACATTAAATGCCTCCAAATGGTATTTAATTAACTTCCCAAACCCCTGGAAGCATGAAAATCACTTTAAACATGCTAATTTTAGCTCTAACACTGATGATCCACCTACAAATGTGAACTGACTTTCAAAAATAAAACATTTGAAAACGGACCATTTTCCACATTTCTGAAGCATGACGTAATGGGGGGGTGTTATCTCTTTTGTCGAAAATCAGCCGTTTTTGCTCGAACATTAAATGCCTCCAAATGGTATTTAATTAACTTCCCAGGGTGAAGAAAACCTTTTTGAGAACTCAGAGTGAGTAAATTGGCCATTTTCATGCACTTTTAACCATTCCATAAATCTTGTGTTTTGGGCCCCTGGAAGCATGAAAATCACTTTAAACATGCTAATTTTAGCTCTAACACTGATGATCCACCTACAAATGTGAACTGACGTTCAAAAATAAAACATTTGAAAACGGACCATTTTCCACATTTCTGAAGCATGACGTAATGGGGGGGTGTTATCTCTTTTGTCGAAAATCAGCCGTTTTTGCTCGAACATTAAATGCCTGCAAATGGTATTTAATTAACTTCCCGGGGTGAAGAAACCCTTTTTGAGAACTCAGAGTGAGTAAATTGGCCATTTTCATGCACTTTTAACCATTCCATAAATCTTGTGTTTTGGGCCCCTGGAAGCATGAAAATCACTTTAAACATGCTAATTTTAGCTCTAACACTGATGATCCACCTACAAATGTGAACTGACGTTCAAAAATAAAACATTTGAAAACGGACCATTTTCCACATTTCTGAAGCATGACGTAATGGGGGGGTGTTATCTCTTTTGTCGAAAATCAGCCGTTTTTGCTCGAACATTAAATGCCTCCAAATGGTATTTAATTAACTTCCCGAGCCCCTGGAAGCATGAAAATCACTTTAAACATGCTAATTTTAGCTCTAACACTGAAGATCCACCTACAAATGTGAACTGACGTTCAAAAATAAAACATTTGAAAACGGACCATTTTCCACATTTCTGAAGCATGACGTAATGGGGGGGTGTTATCTCTTTTGTCGAAAATCAGCCGTTTTTGCTCGAACATTAAATGCCTCCAAATGGTATTTAATTAACTTCCCGGGGTGAAGAAACCCTTTTTGAGAACTCAGAGTGAGTAAATTGGCCATTTTCATGCACTTTTAACCATTCCATAAATCTTGTGTTTTCGGCCCCTGGAAGCATGAAAATCACTTTAAACATGCTAATTTTAGCCCTAACACTGATGATCCACCTACAAATGTGAACTGACGTTCAAAAATAAAACATTTGAAAACGGACCATTTTCCACATTTCTGAAGCATGACGTAATGGGGGGGGTGTTATCTCTTTTGTCGAAAATCAGCCGTTTTTGCTCTAACATTAAATGCCTCCAAATGGTATTTAATTAACTTCCCGGGGTGAAGAAACCCTTTTTGAGAACTCAGAGTGAGTAAATTGGCCATTTTCATGCACTTTTAACCATTCCATAAATCTTGTGTTTTGGGCCCCTGGAAGCATGAAAATCACTTTAAACATGCTAATTTTAGCTCTAACACTGATGATCCACCTACAAATGTGAACTGACACTCAAAAATAAAACATTTGAAAACGGACCATTTTCCACATTTCTGAAGCATGACGTAATGGGGGGGTGTTATCTCTTTTGTCGAAAATCAGCCATTTTTGCTCGAACATTAAATGCCTCCAAATGGTATTTAATTAACTTCCTTAGCCCCTGGAAGCATGAAAATCACTTTAAACATGCTAATTTTAGCTCTAACACTGATGATCCACCTACAAATGTGAACTGACGTTCAAAAATAAAACATTTGAAAACGGACCATTTTCCACATTTCTGAAGCATGACGTAATGGGGGGGTGTTATCTCTTTTGTCGAAAATCAGCCGTTTTTGCTCGAACATTAAATGCCTCCAAATGGTATTTAATTAACTTCCCGGGGTGAAGAAACCCTTTTTGAGAACTCAGATTGAGTAAATTGGCCATTTTCATGCACTTTTAACCATTCCATAAATCTTGTGTTTTGGGCCCCTGGAAGCATGAAAATCACTTTAAACATGCTAATTTTAGCTCTAACACTGATGATCCACCTACAAATGTGAACTGACGTTCAAAAATAAAACATTTGAAAATGGACCATTTTCCACATTTCTGAAGCATGACGTAATGGGGGGGTGTTATCTCTTTTGTCGAAAATCAGCCGTTTTTGCTCGAACATTAAATGCCTCCAAATGGTATTTAATTAACTTCCCGAGCCCCTGGAAGCATGAAAATCACTTTAAACATGCTAATTTTAGCTCTAACACTGATGATCCACCTACAAATGTGAACTGACGTTCAAAAATGAAACATTTGAAAACGGACCATTTTCCACATTTCTGAAGCATGACGTAATGGGGGGGTGTTATCTCTTTTGTAGAAAATCAGCCTTTTTTGCTCGAACATTAAATGCCTCCAAATGGTATTTATTTCACTTCCCGAGCCCCTGGAAGCATGAAAATCACTTTAAACATGCTAATTTTAGCTCTAACACAGATGATCCACCTACAAATGTGAACTGACGTTCAAAAATAAAACATTTGAAAACGGACCATTTTCCACATTTCTGAAGCATGACGTAATGGGGGGTGTTATCTCTTTTGTCGAAAAAAAGCCGTTTTTGCTCGAACATTAAATGCCTCCAAGTGGTATTTAATTAACTTCCCGGGGTGAAGAAACCCTTTTTGACAACTCAGAGTGAGTAAATTGGCCATTTTCATGCACTTTTAACCATTCCATAAATCTTGTGTTTTGGGCCCCTGGAAGCATGAAAATCACTTTAAACATGCTAATTTTAGCTCTAACACTGATGATCCACCTACAAATGTGAACTGACGTTCAAAAATAAAACATTTGAAAACGGACCATTTTCCACATTTCTGAATCATGACGTAATGGGGGGGTGTTATCTCTTTTGTCGAAAATCAGCCGTTTTTGCTCGAACATTAAATGCCTCCAAATGGTATTTAATTAACTTCCCGGGGTGAAGAAACCCTTTTTGAGAACTCAGAGTGAGTAAATTGGCCATTTTCATGCACTTTTAACCATTCCATAAATCTTGTGTTTTGGGCCCCTGGAAGCATGAAAATCACTTTAAACATGCTAATTTTAGCTCTAACACTGATGATCCACCTACAAATGTGAACTGACGTTCAAAAATAAAACATTTGAAAACGGACCATTTTCCACATTTCTGAAGCATGACGTAATGGGGGGGTGTTATCTCTTTTGTCGAAAATCAGCCGTTTTTGCTTGAACATTAAATGCCTCCAAATGGTATTTAATTAACTTCCCGAGCCCCTGGAAGCATGAAAATCACTTTAAACATGCTAATTTTAGCTCTAACACTGATGATCCACCTACAAATGTGAACTGACGTTCAAAAATAAAACATTTGAAAACGGACCATTTTCCACATTTCTGAAGCATGACGTAATGGGGGGGTGTTATCTCTTTTGTCGAAAATCAGCCGTTTTTGCTCGAACATTAAATGCCTCCAAATGGTATTTAATTAACTTCCCGGGGTGAAGAAACCCTTATTGAGAACTCAGAGTGAGTAAATTGGCCATTTTCATGCACTTTTAACCATTCCATAAATCTTGTGTTTTGAGCCCCTGGAAGCATGAAAATCACTTTGAACATGCTAATTTTAGCTCTAACACTGATGATCCACCTACAAATGTGAACTGACGTTCAAAAATAAAACATTTGAAAACGGACCATTTTCCACATTTCTGAAGCATGACGTAATGGGGGGGTGTTATCTCTTTTGTCGAAAATCAGCCGTTTTTGCTCGAACATTAAATGCCTCCAAATGGTATTTAATTAACTTCCCGGGGTGAAGAAACCCTTTTTGAGAACTCAGAGTGAGTAAATTGGCCATTTTCATGCACTTTTAACCATTCCATAAATCTTGTGTTTTGGGCCCCTGGAAGCATGAAAATCACTTTAAACATGCTAATTTTAGCTCTAACACTGATGATCCACCTACAAATGTGAACTGACGTTCAAAAATAAAACATTTGAAAACGGACCATTTTCCACATTTCTGAAGCATGACGTAATGGGGGGGTGTTATCTCTTTTGTCGAAAATCAGCCGTTTTTGCTCGAACATTAAATGCCTCCAAATGGTATTTAATTAACTTCCCGAGCCCCTGGAAGCATGAAAATCACTTTAAACATGCTAATTTTAGCTCTAACACTGATGATCCACCTACAAATGTGAACTGACGTTCAAAAATAAAACATTTGAAAACGGACCATTTTCCACATTTCTGAAGCATGACGTAATGGGGGGGTGTTATCTCTTTTGTCGAAAATCAGCCGTTTTTGCTCGAACATTAAATGCCTCCAAATGGTATTTAATTAACTTCCCGGGGTGAAGAAACCCTTTTTGAGAACTCAGAGTGAGTAAATTGGCCATTTTCATGCACTTTTAACCATTCCATAAATCTTGTGTTTTGGGCCCCTGGAAGCATGAAAATCACTTTAAACATGCTAATTTTAGCTCTAACACTGATGATCCACCTACAAATGTGAACTGACGTTCAAAAATAAAACATTTGAAAACGGACCATTTTCCACATTTCTGAAGCATGACGTAATGGGGGGGTGTTATCTTTATTGTCGAAAATCAGCCGTTTTTGCTCGAACATTAAATGCCTCCAAATGGTATTTAATTAACTTCCCGAGCCCCTGGAAGCATGAAAATCACTTTAAACATGCTAATTTTAGCTCTAACACTGATGATCCACCTACAAATGTGAACTGACGTTCAAAAATAAAACATTTGAAAACGGACCATTTTCCACATTTCTGAAGCATGACGTAATGGGGGGGTGTTATCTCTTTTGTCGAAAATCAGCCGTTTTTGCTCGAACATTAAATGCCTCCAAATGGTATTTAATTAACTTCCCGAGCCCCTGGAAGCATGAAAATCACTTTAAACATGCTAATTTTAGCTCTAACACTGATGATCCACCTACAAATGTGAACTGACGTTCAAAAATAAAACATTTGAAAACGGACCATTTTCCACATTTCTGAAGCATGACGTAATGGGGGGGTGTTATCTCTTTTGTCGAAAATCAGCCGTTTTTGCTCGAACATTAAATGCCTCCAAATGGTATTTAATTAACTTCCCGGGGTGAAGAAACCCTTTTTGAGAACTCAGAGTGAGTAAATTGGCCATTTTCATGCACTTTTAACCATTCCATAAATCTTGTGTTTTGGGCCCCAAGAAGCATGAAAATCACTTTAAACATGCTAATTTTAGCTCTAACACTGATGATCCACCTACAAATGTGAACTGACGTTCAAAAATAAAACATTTGAAAACGGACCATTTTCCACATTTCTGAAGCATGACGTAATGGGGGGGTGTTATCTCTTTTGTCGAAAATCAGCCGTTTTTGCTCGAACATTAAATGCCTCCAAATGGTATTTAATTAACTTCCCGGGGTGAAGAAACCCTTTTTGAGAACTCAGAGTGAGTAAATTGGCCATTTTCATGCACTTTTAACCATTCCATAAATCTTGTGTTTTGGGCCCCTGGAAGCATGAAAATCACTTTAAACATGCTAATTTTAGCTCTAACACTGATGATCCACCTACAAATGTGAACTGACGTTCAAAAATAAAACATTTGAAAACGGACCATTTTCCACATTTCTGAAGCATGACGTAATGGGGGGGTGTTATCTCTTTTGTCGAAAATCAGCCGTTTTTGCTCCAACATTAAATGCCTCCAAATGGTATTTAATTAACTTCCCGGGGTGAAGAAACCCTTTTTGAGAACTCAGAGTGAGTAAATTGGCCATTTTCATGCACTTTTAACCATTCCATAAATCTTGTGTTTTGGGCCCCTGGAAGCATGAAAATCACTTTAAACATGCTAATTTTAGCTCTAACACTGATGATCCACCTACAAATGTGAACTGACGTTCAAAAATAAAACATTTGAAAATGGACCATTTTCCACATTTCTGAAGCATGACGTAATGGGGGGGTGTTATCTCTTTTGTCGAAAATCAGCCGTTTTGCTCGAACATTAAATGCCTCCAAATGGTATTTAATTAACTTCCCGAGCCCCTGGAAGCATGAAAATCACTTTAAACATGCTAATTTTAGCTCTAACACTGATGATCCACCTACAAATGTGAACTGACGTTCAAAAATAAAACATTTGAAAACGGACCATTTTCCACATTTCTGAAGCATGACGTAATGGGGGGGTGTTATCTCTTTTGTCGAAAATCAGCCGTTTTTGCTCGAACATTAAATGCCTCCAAATGGTATTTAATTAACTTCCCGGGGTGAAGAAACCCTTTTTGAGAACTCAGAGTGAGTAAATTGGCCATTTTCATGCACTTTTAACCATTCCATAAATCTTGTGTTTTGGGCCCCTGGAAGCATGAAAATCACTTTAAACATGCTAATTTTAGCTCTAACACTGATGATCCACCTACAAATGTGAACTGACGTTCAAAAATAAAACATTTAAAAATGGACCATTTTCCACATTTCTGAAGCATGACGTAATGGGGGGGGTGTTATCTCTTTTGTCGAAAATCAGCCGTTTTTGCTCGAACATTAAATGCCTCCAAATGGTATTTAATTAACTTCCCGAGCCCCTGGAAGCATGAAAATCACTTTAAACATGCTAATTTTAGCTCTAACACTGATGATCCACCTACAAATGTGAACTGATGTTCAAAAATAAAACATTTGAAAACGGACCATTTTCCACATTTCTGAAGCATGACGTAATGGGGGGGTGTTATCTCTTTTGTCGAAAATCAGCCGTTTTTGCTCGAACATTAAATGCCTCCAAATGGTATTTAATTAACTTCCCGGGGTGAAGAAACCCTTTTTGAGAACTCAGAGTGAGTAAATTGGCCATTTTCATGCACTTTTAACCATTCCATAAATCTTGTGTTTTGGGCCCCAAGAAGCATGAAAATCACTTTAAACATGCTAATTTTAGCTCTAACACTGATGATCCACCTACAAATGTGAACTGACGTTCAAAAATAAAACATTTGAAAACGGACCATTTTCCACATTTCTGAAGCATGACGTAATGGGGGGGTGTTATCTCTTTTGTCGAAAATCAGCCGTTTTTGCTCGAACATTAAATGCCTCCAAATGGTATTTAATTAACTTCCCGGGGTGAAGAAACCCTTTTTGAGAACTCAGAGTGAGTAAATTGGCCATTTTCATGCACTTTTAACCATTCCATAAATCTTGTGTTTTGGGCCCCTGGAAGCATGAAAATCACTTTAAACATGCTAATTTTAGCTCTAACACTGATGATCCACCTACAAATGTGAACTGACGTTCAAAAATAAAACATTTGAAAACGGACCATTTTCCACATTTCTGAAGCATGACGTAATGGGGGGTGTTATCTCTTTTGTCGAAAATCAGCCGTTTTTGCTCGAACATTAAATGCCTCCAAATGGTATTTAATTAACTTCCCGGGGTGAAGAAACCCTTTTTGAGAACTCAGAGTGAGTAAATTGGCCATTTTCATGCACTTTTAACCATTCCATAAATCTTGTGTTTTGAGCCCCTGGAAGCATGAAAATCACTTTAAACATGCTAATTTTAGCTCTAACACTGATGATCCACCTACAAATGTGAACTGACGTTCAAAAATAAAACATTTGAAAACGGACCATTTTCCACATTTCTGAAGCATGACGTAATGGGGGGGTGTTATCTCTTTTGTCGAAAATCAGCCGTTTTTGCTCGAACATTAAATGCCTCCAAATGGTATTTAATTAACTTCCCGGGGTGAAGAAACCCTTTTTGAGAACTCAGAGTGAGTAAATTGGCCATTTTCATGCACTTTTAACCATTCCATAAATCTTGTGTTTTGGGCCCCTGGAAGCATGAAAATCACTTTAAACATGCTAATTTTATCTCTAACACTGATGATCCACCTACAAATGTGAACTGACGTTCAAAAATAAAAAATTTGAAAATGGACCATTTTCCACATTTCTGAAGCATGACGTAATGGGGGGGTGTTATCTCTTTTGCCGAAAATCAGCCGTTTTTGCTCGAACATTAAATGCCTCCAAATGGTATTTAATTAACTTCCCGAGCCCCTGGAAGCATGAAAATCACTTTAAACATGCTAATTTTAGCTCTAACACTGATGATCCACCTACAAATGTGAACTGACGTTCAAAAATAAAACATTTGAAAACGGACCATTTTCCACATTTCTGAAGCATGACGTAATGGGGGGGTGTTATCTCTTTTGTCGAAAATCAGCCGTTTTTGCTCGAACATTAAATGCCTCCAAATGGTATTTAATTAACTTCCCGGGGTGAAGAAACCCTTTTTGAGAACTCAAAGTGAGTAAATTGGCCATTTTCATGCACTTTTAACCATTCCATAAATCTTGTGTTTTGGGCCCCAAGAAGCATGAAAATCACTTTAAACATGCTAATTTTAGCTCTAACACTGATGATCCACCTACAAATGTGAACTGACTTTCAAAAATAAAACATTTGAAAACGGACCATTTTCCACATATCTGAAGCATGACGTAATGGGGGGGTGTTATCTCTTTTGTCGAAAATCAGCCGTTTTTGCTCGAACATTAAATGCCTCCAAATGGTATTTAATTAACTTCCCGGGGTGAAGAAACCCTTTTTGAGAACTCAGAGTGAGTAAATTGGCCATTTTCATGCACTTTTAACCATTCCATAAATCTTGTGTTTTGGGCCCCTGGAAGCATGAAAATCACTTTAAACATGCTAATTTTAGCTCTAACACTGATGATCCACCTACAAATGTGAACTGACGTTCAAAAATAAAACATTTGAAAACGGACCATTTTCCACATTTCTGAAGCATGACGTAATGGGGGGGTGTTATCTCTTTTGTCGAAAATCAGCCGTTTTTGCTCGAACATTAAATGCCTCCAAATGGTATTTAATTAACTTCCCGGGGTGAAGAAACCCTTTTTGAGAACTCAGAGTGAGTAAATTGGCCATTTTCATGCACTTTTAACCATTCCATAAATCTTGTGTTTTGGGCCCCTGGAAGCATGAAAATCACTTTAAACATGCTAATTTTAGCTCTAACACTGATGATCCACCTGCAAATGGGAACTGACGTTCAAAAATAAAACATTTGAAAACGGACCATTTTCCACATTTCTGAAGCATGACGTAATGGGGGGTGTTATCTCTTTTGTCGAAAATCAGCCGTTTTTGCTCGAACATTAAATGCCTCCAAATGGTATTTAATTAACTTCCCGGGGTGAAGAAACCCTTTTTGAGAACTCAGAGTGAGTAAATTGGCCATTTTCATGCACTTTTAACCATTCCATAAATCTTGTGTTTTGAGCCCCTGGAAGCATGAAAATCACTTTAAACATGCTAATTTTAGCTCTAACACTGATGATCCACCTACAAATGTGAACTGACGTTCAAAAATAAAACATTTGAAAACGGACCATTTTCCACATTTCTGAAGCATGACGTAATGGGGGGGTGTTATCTCTTTTGTCGAAAATCAGCCGTTTTTGCTCGAACATTAAATGCCTCCAAATGGTATTTAATTAACTTCCCGGGGTGAAGAAACCCTTTTTGAGAACTCAGAGTGAGTAAATTGGCCATTTTCATGCACTTTTAACCATTCCATAAATCTTGTGTTTTGGGCCCCTGGAAGCATGAAAATCACTTTAAACATGCTAATTTTAGCTCTAACACTGATGATCCACCTACAAATGTGAACTGACGTTCAAAAATAAAACATTTGAAAATGGACCATTTTCCACATTTCTGAAGCATGACGTAATGGGGGGGTGTTATCTCTTTTGTCGAAAATCAGCCGTTTTGCTCGAACATTAAATGCCTCCAAATGGTATTTAATTAACTTCCCGAGCCCCTGGAAGCATGAAAATCACTTTAAACATGCTAATTTTAGCTCTAACACTGATGATCCACCTACAAATGTGAACTGATGTTCAAAAATAAAACATTTGAAAACGGACCATTTTCCACATTTCTGAAGCATGACGTAATGGGGGGGTGTTATCTCTTTTGTCGAAAATCAGCCGTTTTTGCTCGAACATTAAATGCCTCCAAATGGTATTTAATTAACTTCCCGGGGTGAAGAAACCTTTTTTGAGAACTCAGAGTGAGTAAATTGGCAATTTTCATGCACTTTTAACCATTCCATAAATCTTGTGTTTTGGGCCCCTGGAAGCATGAAAATCACTTTAAACATGCTAATTTTAGCTCTAACACTGATGATCCACCTACAAATGTGAACTGACGTTCAAAAATAAAACATTTGAAAACGGACCATTTTCAACATTTCTGAAGCATGACGTAATGGGGGGGTGTTATCTCTTTTGTCGAAAATCAGCCGTTTTTGCTCGAACATTAAATGCCTCCAAATGGTATTTAATTAACTTCCCGAGCCCCTGGAAGCATGAAAATCACTTTAAACATGCTAATTTTAGCTCTAACACTGATGATCCACCTACAAATGTGAACTGACGTTCAAAAATAAAACATTTGAAAACGGACCATTTTCCACATTTCTGAAGCATGACGTAATGGGGGGGTGTTATCTCTTTTGTCGAAAATCAGCCGTTTTTGCTCGAACATTAAATGCCTCCAAATGGTATTTAATTAACTTCCCGAGCCCCTGGAAGCATGAAAATCACTTTAAACATGCTAATTTTAGCTCTAACACTGATGATCCACCTACAAATGTGAACTGACGTTCAAAAATAAAACATTTGAAAACGGACCATTTTCCACATTTCTGAAGCATGACATAATGGGGGGGTGTTATCTCTTTTGTGGAAAATCAGCCTGTTTTGCTCGAACATTAAATGCCTCCAAATGGTATTTATTTCACTTCTCGAGCCCCTGGAAGCATGAAAATCACTTTAAACATGCTAATTTTAGCTCTAACACTGATGATCCACCTACAAATGTGAACTGACGTTCAAAAATAAAACATTTGAAAACGGACCATTTTCCACATTTCTGAAGCATGACGTAATGGGGGGGTGTTATCTCTTTTGTCGAAAATCAGCCGTTTTTGCTCGAACATTAAATGCCTCCAAATGGTATTTAATTAACTTCCCGAGCCCCTGGAAGCATGAAAATCACTTTAAACATGCTAATTTTAGCTCTAACACTGATGATCCACCTACAAATGTGAACTGACGTTCAAAAATAAAACATTTGAAAACGGACCATTTTCCACATTTCTGAAGCATGACGTAATGGGGGGGGTGTTATCTCTTTTGTCGAAAATCAGCCGTTTTTGCTCGAACATTAAATGCCTCCAAATGGTATTTAATTAACTTCCCGAGCCCCTGGAAGCATGAAAATCACTTTAAACATGCTAATTTTAGCTCTAACACTGATGATCCACCTACAAATGTGAACTGACGTTCAAAAAAAAAACATTTGAAAACGGACCATTTTCCACATTTCTGAAGCATGACGTAATGGGGGGGGTGTTATCTCTTTTGTCGAAAATCAGCCGTTTTTGCTCGAACATTAAATGCCTCCAAATGGTATTTAATTAACTTCCCGAGCCCCTGGAAGCATGAAAATCACTTTAAACATGCTAATTTTAGCTCTAACACTGATGATCCACCTACAAATGTGAACTGACGTTCAAAAATAAAACATTTGAAAACGGACCATTTTCCACATTTCTGAAGCATGACGTAATGGGGGGGTGTTATCTCTTTTGTCGAAAATCAGCCGTTTTTGCTCGAACATTAAATGCCTCCAAATGGTATTTAATTAACTTCCCGAGCCCCTGGAAGCATGAAAATCACTTTAAACATGCTAATTTTAGCTCTAACACTGATGATCCACCTACAAATGTGAACTGACGTTCAAAAATAAAACATTTGAAAACTGACCATTTTCCACATTTCTGAAGCATGACGTAATGGGGGGGTGTTATCTCTTTTGTCGAAAATCAGCCGTTTTTGCTCGAACATTAAATGCCTCCAAATGGTATTTAATTAACTTCCCGAGCCCCTGGAAGCATGAAAATCACTTTAAACATGCTAATTTTAGCTCTAACACTGATGATCCACCTACAAATGTGAACTGACGTTCAAAAATAAAACATTTGAAAACGGACCATTTTCCACATTTCTGAAGCATGACGTAATGGGGGGGTGTTATCTCTTTTGTGGAAAATCAGCCTTTTTTGCTCGAACATTAAATGCCTCCAAATGGTATTTATTTCACTTCTCGAGCCCCTGGAAGCATGAAAATCACTTTAAACATGCTAATTTTAGCTCTAACACTGATGATCCACCTACAAATGTGAACTGACGTTCAAAAATAAAACATTTGAAAACGGACCATTTTCCACATTTCTGAAGCATGACGTAATGGGGGGGTGTTATCTCTTTTGTCAAAAATCACGCCGTTTTTGCTCGAACATTAAATGCCTCCAAATGGTATTTAATTAACTTCCCGAGCCCCTGGAAGCATGAAAATCACTTTAAACATGCTAATTTTAGCTCTAACACTGATGATCCACCTACAAAGTTGAACTGACGTTCAAAAATAAAACATTTGATAACGGACCATTTTCCACATTTCTGAAGCATGAGTAATGGGGGGGTGTTATCTCTTTTGTCGAAAATCAGCCGTTTTTGCTCGAACATTAAATGCCTCCAAATGGTATTTAATTAACTTCCCGGGGTGAAGAAACCCTTTTTGAGAACTCAGAGTGAGTAAATTGGCCATTTTCATGCACTTTTAACCATTCCATAAATCTTGTGTTTTGGGCCCCTGGAAGCATGAAAATCACTTTAAACATGCTAATTTTAGCCCTAACACTGATGATCCACCTACAATGTGAACTGACGTTCAAAAATAAAACATTTGAAAACGGACCATTTTCCACATTTCTGAAGCATGACGTAATGGGGGGGGTGTTATCTCTTTTGTCGAAAATCAGCCGTTTTTGCTCTAACATTAAATGCCTCCAAATGGTATTTAATTAACTTCCCGGGGTGAAGAAACCCTTTTTGAGAACTCAGAGTGAGTAAATTGGCCATTTTCATGCACTTTTAACCATTCCATAAATCTTGTGTTTTGGGCCCCATGGGAAGCATGAAAATCACTTTAAACATGCTAATTTTAGCTCTAACACTGATGATCCACCTACAAATGTGAACTGACACTCAAAAATAAAACATTTGAAAACGGACCATTTTCCACATTTCTGAAGCATGACGTAATGGGGGGTGTTATCTCTTTTGTCGAAAATCAGCCGTTTTTGCTCGAACATTAAATGCCTCCAAATGGTATTTAATTAACTTCCTTAGCCCCTGGAAGCATGAAAATCACTTTAAACATGCTAATTTTAGCTCTAACACTGATGATCCACCTACAAATGTGAACTGACGTTCAAAAATAAAACATTTGAAAACGGACCATTTTCCACATTTCTGAAGCATGACGTAATGGGGGGGTGTTATCTCTTTTGTCGAAAATCAGCCGTTTTTGCTCGAACATTAAATGCCTCCAAATGGTATTTAATTAACTTCCCGGGGTGAAGAAACCCTTTTTGAGAACTCAGATTGAGTAAATTGGCCATTTTCATGCACTTTTAACCATTCCATAAATCTTGTGTTTTGGGCCCCTGGAAGCATGAAAATCACTTTAAACATGCTAATTTTAGCTCTAACACTGATGATCCACCTACAAATGTGAACTGACGTTCAAAAATAAAACATTTGAAAATGGACCATTTTCCACATTTCTGAAGCATGACGTAATGGGGGGTGTTATCTCTTTTGTCGAAAATCAGCCGTTTTTGCTCGAACATTAAATGCCTCCAAATGGTATTTAATTAACTTCCCGAGCCCCTGGAAGCATGAAAATCACTTTAAACATGCTAATTTTAGCTCTAACACTGATGATCCACCTACAAATGTGAACTGACGTTCAAAAATGAAACATTTGAAAACGGACCATTTTCCACATTTCTGAAGCATGACGTAATGGGGGGTGTTATCTCTTTTGGAGAAAATCAGCCTTTTTTGCTCGAACATTAAATGCCTCCAAATGGTATTTATTTCACTTCCCGAGCCCCTGGAAGCATGAAAATCACTTTAAACATGCTAATTTTAGCTCTAACACAGATGATCCACCTACAAATGTGAACTGACGTTCAAAAATAAAACATTTGAAAACGGACCATTTTCCACATTTCTGAAGCATGACGTAATGGGGGGTGTTATCTCTTTTGTCGAAAATCAGCCGTTTTTGCTCGAACATTAAATGCCTCCAAGTGGTATTTAATTAACTTCCCGGGGTGAAGAAACCCCTTTTTGACAACTCAGAGTGAGTAAATTGGCCATTTTCATGCACTTTTAACCATTCCATAAATCTTGTGTTTTGGGCCCCTGGAAGCATGAAAATCACTTTAAACATGCTAATTTTAGCTCTAACACTGATGATCCACCTACAAATGTGAACTGACGTTCAAAAATAAAACATTTGAAAACGGACCATTTTCCACATTTCTGAAGCATGACGTAATGGGGGGGTGTTATCTCTTTTGTCGAAAATCAGCCGTTTTTGCTCGAACATTAAATGCCTCCAAATGGTATTTAATTAACTTCCTGGGGTGAAGAAACCCTTTTTGAGAACTCAGAGTGAGTAAATTGGCCATTTTCATGCACTTTTAACCATTCCATAAATCTTGTGTTTTGAGCCCCTGGAAGCATGAAAATCACTTTGAACATGCTAATTTTAGCTCTAACACTGATGATCCACCTACAAATGTGAACTGACGTTCAAAAATAAAACATTTGAAAACGGACCATTTTCCACATTTCTGAAGCATGACGTAATGGGGGGGTGTTATCTCTTTTGTCGAAAATCAGCCGTTTTTGCTCGAACATTAAATGCCTCCAAATGGTATTTAATTAACTTCCCGGGGTGAAGAAACCCTTTTTGAGAACTCAGAGTGAGTAAATTGGCCATTTTCATGCACTTTTAACCATTCCATAAATCTTGTGTTTTGGGCCCCTGGAAGCATGAAAATCACTTTAAACATGCTAATTTTAGCTCTAACACTGATGATCCACCTACAAATGTGAACTGACGTTCAAAAATAAAACATTTGAAAACGGACCATTTTCCACATTTCTGAAGCATGACGTAATGGGGGGGTGTTATCTCTTTTGTCGAAAATCAGCCGTTTTTGCTCGAACATTAAATGCCTCCAAATGGTATTTAATTAACTTCCCGAGCCCCTGGAAGCATGAAAATCACTTTAAACATGCTAATTTTAGCTCTAACACTGATGATCCACCTACAAATGTGAACTGACGTTCAAAAATAAAACATTTGAAAACGGACCATTTTCCACATTTCTGAAGCATGACGTAATGGGGGGGTGTTATCTCTTTTGTCGAAAATCAGCCGTTTTTGCTCGAACATTAAATGCCTCCAAATGGTATTTAATTAACTTCCCGAGCCCCTGGAAGCATGAAAATCACTTTAAACATGCTAATTTTAGCTCTAACACTGATGATCCACCTACAAATGTGAACTGACGTTCAAAAATAAAACATTTGAAAACGGACCATTTTCCACATTTCTGAAGCATGACGTAATGGGGGGGTGTTATCTCTTTTGTCGAAAATCAGCCGTTTTTGCTCGAACATTAAATGCCTCCAAATGGTATTTAATTAACTTCCCGGGGTGAAGAAACCCTTTTTGAGAACTCAGAGTGAGTAAATTGGCCATTTTCATGCACTTTTAACCATTCCATAAATCTTGTGTTTTGGGCCCCAAGAAGCATGAAAATCACTTTAAACATGCTAATTTTAGCTCTAACACTGATGATCCACCTACAAATGTGAACTGACGTTCAAAAATAAAACATTTGAAAACGGACCATTTTCCACATTTCTGAAGCATGACGTAATGGGGGGGTGTTATCTCTTTTGTCGAAAATCAGCCGTTTTTGCTCGAACATTAAATGCCTCCAAATGGTATTTAATTAACTTCCCGGGGTGAAGAAACCCTTTTTGAGAACTCAGAGTGAGTAAATTGGCCATTTTCATGCACTTTTAACCATTCCATAAATCTTGTGTTTTGGGCCCCTGGAAGCATGAAAATCACTTTAAACATGCTAATTTTAGCTCTAACACTGATGATCCACCTACAAATGTGAACTGACGTTCAAAAATAAAACATTTGAAAACGGACCATTTTCCACATTTCTGAAGCATGACGTAATGGGGGGTGTTATCTCTTTTGTCGAAAATCAGCCGTTTTTGCTCGAACATTAAATGCCTCCAAATGGTATTTAATTAACTTCCCGGGGTGAAGAAACCCTTTTTGAGAACTCAGAGTGAGTAAATTGGCCATTTTCATGCACTTTTAACCATTCCATAAATCTTGTGTTTTGAGCCCCTGGAAGCATGAAAATCACTTTAAACATGCTAATTTTAGCTCTAACACTGATGATCCACCTACAAATGTGAACTGACGTTCAAAAATAAAACATTTGAAAACGGACCATTTTCCACATTTCTGAAGCATGACGTAATGGGGGGTGTTATCTCTTTTGTCGAAAATCAGCCGTTTTTGCTCCAACATTAAATGCCTCCAAATGGTATTTAATTAACTTCCCGGGGTGAAGAAACCCTTTTTGAGAACTCAGAGTGAGTAAATTGGCCATTTTCATGCACTTTTAACCATTCCATAAATCTTGTGTTTTGGGCCCCTGGAAGCATGAAAATCACTTTAAACATGCTAATTTTAGCTCTAACACTGATGATCCACCTACAAATGTGAACTGACGTTCAAAAATAAAACATTTGAAAATGGACCATTTTCCACATTTCTGAAGTATGACGTAATGGGGGGGTGTTATCTCTTTTGTCGAAAATCAGCCGTTTTGCTCGAACATTAAATGCCTCCAAATGGTATTTAATTAACTTCCCGAGCCCCTGGAAGCATGAAAATCACTTTAAACATGCTAATTTTAGCTCTAACACTGATGATCCACCTACAAATGTGAACTGACGTTCAAAAATAAAACATTTGAAAACGGACCATTTTCCACATTTCTGAAGCATGACGTAATGGGGGGGTGTTATCTCTTTTGTCGAAAATCAGCCGTTTTTGCTCGAACATTAAATGCCTCCAAATGGTATTTAATTAACTTCCCGGGGTGAAGAAACCCTTTTTGAGAACTCAGAGTGAGTAAATTGGCCATTTTCATGCACTTTTAACCATTCCATAAATCTTGTGTTTTGGGCCCCTGGAAGCATGAAAATCACTTTAAACATGCTAATTTTAGCTCTAACACTGATGATCCACCTACAAATGTGAACTGACGTTCAAAAATAAAACATTTAAAAATGGACCATTTTCCACATTTCTGAAGCATGACGTAATGGGGGGGGTGTTATCTCTTTTGTCGAAAATCAGCCGTTTTTGCTCGAACATTAAATGCCTCCAAATGGTATTTAATTAACTTCCCGGGCCCCTGGAAGCATGAAAATCACTTTAAACATGCTAATTTTAGCTCTAACACTGATGATCCACCTACAAATGTGAACTGATGTTCAAAAATAAAACATTTGAAAACGGACCATTTTCCACATTTCTGAAGCATGACGTAATGGGGGGGTGTTATCTCTTTTGTCGAAAATCAGCCGTTTTTGCTCGAACATTAAATGCCTCCAAATGGTATTTAATTAATTTCCTGGGGTGAAGAAACCCTTTTTGAGAACTCAGAGTGAGTAAATTGGCCATTTTCATGCACTTTTAACCATTCCATAAATCTTGTGTTTTGGGCCCCAAGAAGCATGAAAATCACTTTAAACATGCTAATTTTAGCTCTAACACTGATGATCCACCTACAAATGTGAACTGACGTTCAAAAATAAAACATTTGAAAACGGACCATTTTCCACATTTCTGAAGCATGACGTAATGGGGGGGTGTTATCTCTTTTGTCGAAAATCAGCCGTTTTTGCTCGAACATTAAATGCCTCCAAATGGTATTTAATTAACTTCCCGGGGTGAAGAAACCCTTTTTGAGAACTCAGAGTGAGTAAATTGGCCATTTTCATGCACTTTTAACCATTCCATAAATCTTGTGTTTTGGGCCCCTGGAAGCATGAAAATCACTTTAAACATGCTAATTTTAGCTCTAACACTGATGATCCACCTACAAATGTGAACTGACGTTCAAAAATAAAACATTTGAAAACGGACCATTTTCCACATTTCTGAAGCATGACGTAATGGGGGGTGTTATCTCTTTTGTCGAAAATCAGCCGTTTTTGCTCGAACATTAAATGCCTCCAAATGGTATTTAATTAACTTCCCGGGGTGAAGAAACCCTTTTTGAGAACTCAGAGTGAGTAAATTGGCCATTTTCATGCACTTTTAACCATTCCATAAATCTTGTGTTTTGAGCCCCTGGAAGCATGAAAATCACTTTAAACATGCTAATTTTAGCTCTAACACTGATGATCCACCTACAAATGTGAACTGACGTTCAAAAATAAAACATTTGAAAACGGACCATTTTCCACATTTCTGAAGCATGACGTAATGGGGGGGTGTTATCTCTTTTGTCGAAAATCAGCCGTTTTTGCTCGAACATTAAATGCCTCCAAATGGTATTTAATTAACTTCCCGGGGTGAAGAAACCCTTTTTGAGAACTCAGAGTGAGTAAATTGGCCATTTTCATGCACTTTTAACCATTCCATAAATCTTGTGTTTTGGGCCCCTGGAAGCATGAAAATCACTTTAAACATGCTAATTTTATCTCTAACACTGATGATCCACCTACAAATGTGAACTGACGTTCAAAAATAAAAAATTTGAAAATGGACCATTTTCCACATTTCTGAAGCATGACGTAATGGGGGGGTGTTATCTCTTTTGCCGAAAATCAGCCGTTTTTGCTCGAACATTAAATGCCTCCAAATGGTATTTAATTAACTTCCCGAGCCCCTGGAAGCATGAAAATCACTTTAAACATGCTAATTTTAGCTCTAACACTGATGATCCACCTACAAATGTGAACTGACGTTCAAAAATAAAACATTTGAAAACGGACCATTTTCCACATTTCTGAAGCATGACGTAATGGGGGGGTGTTATCTCTTTTGTCGAAAATCAGCCGTTTTTGCTCGAACATTAAATGCCTCCAAATGGTATTTAATTAACTTCCCGGGGTGAAGAAACCCTTTTTGAGAACTCAAAGTGAGTAAATTGGCCATTTTCATGCACTTTTAACCATTCCATAAATCTTGTGTTTTGGGCCCCAAGAAGCATGAAAATCACTTTAAACCTGCTAATTTTAGCTCTAACACTGATGATCCACCTACAAATGTGAACTGACTTTCAAAAATAAAACATTTGAAAACGGACCATTTTCCACATATCTGAAGCATGACGTAATGGGGGGGTGTTATCTCTTTTGTCGAAAATCAGCCGTTTTTGCTCGAACATTAAATGCCTCCAAATGGTATTCAATTAACTTCCCGGGGTGAAGAAACCCTTTTTGAGAACTCAGAGTGAGTAAATTGGCCATTTTCATGCACTTTTAACCATTCCATAAATCTTGTGTTTTGGGCCCCTGGAAGCATGAAAATCACTTTAAACATGCTAATTTTAGCTCTAACACTGATGATCCACCTACAAATGTGAACTGACGTTCAAAAATAAAACATTTGAAAACGGACCATTTTCCACATTTCTGAAGCATGACGTAATGGGGGGGTGTTATCTCTTTTGTCGAAAATCAGCCGTTTTTGCTCGAACATTAAATGCCTCCAAATGGTATTTAATTAACTTCCCGGGGTGAAGAAACCCTTTTTGAGAACTCAGAGTGAGTAAATTGGCCATTTTCATGCACTTTTAACCATTCCATAAATCTTGTGTTTTGGGCCCCTGGAAGCATGAAAATCACTTTAAACATGCTAATTTTAGCTCTAACACTGATGATCCACCTGCAAATGGGAACTGACGTTCAAAAATAAAACATTTGAAAACGGACCATTTTCCACATTTCTGAAGCATGACGTAATGGGGGGTGTTATCTCTTTTGTCGAAAATCAGCCGTTTTTGCTCGAACATTAAATGCCTCCAAATGGTATTTAATTAACTTCCCGGGGTGAAGAAACCCTTTTTGAGAACTCAGAGTGAGTAAATTGGCCATTTTCATGCACTTTTAACCATTCCATAAATCTTGTGTTTTGAGCCCCTGGAAGCATGAAAATCACTTTAAACATGCTAATTTTAGCTCTAACACTGATGATCCACCTACAAATGTGAACTGACGTTCAAAAATAAAACATTTGAAAACGGACCATTTTCCACATTTCTGAAGCATGACGTAATGGGGGGGTGTTATCTCTTTTGTCGAAAATCAGCCGTTTTTGCTCGAACATTAAATGCCTCCAAATGGTATTTAATTAACTTCCCGGGGTGAAGAAACCCTTTTTGAGAACTCAGAGTGAGTAAATTGGCCATTTTCATGCACTTTTAACCATTCCATAAATCTTGTGTTTTGGGCCCCTGGAAGCATGAAAATCACTTTAAACATGCTAATTTTAGCTCTAACACTGATGATCCACCTACAAATGTGAACTGACGTTCAAAAAAAAAACATTTGAAAATGGACCATTTTCCACATTTCTGAAGCATGACGTAATGGGGGGGTGTTATCTCTTTTGTCGAAAATCAGCCGTTTTGCTCGAACATTAAATGCCTCCAAATGGTATTTAATTAACTTCCCGAGCCCCTGGAAGCATGAAAATCACTTTAAACATGCTAATTTGGCTCTAACACTGATGATCCACCTACAAATGTGAACTGACGTTCAAAAATAAAACATTTGAAAACGGACCATTTTCCACATTTCTGAAGCATGACGTAATGGGGGGGTGTTATCTCTTTTGTCGAAAATCAGCCGTTTTTGCTCGAACATTAAATGCCTCCAAATGGTATTTAATTAACTTCCCGAGCCCCTGGAAGCATGAAAATCACTTTAAACATGCTAATTTTAGCTCTAACACTGATGATCCACCTACAAATGTGAACTGACGTTCAAAAATAAAACATTTGAAAACTGACCATTTTCCACATTTCTGAAGCATGACGTAATGGGGGGGTGTTATCTCTTTTGTCGAAAATCAGCCGTTTTTGCTCGAACATTAAATGCCTCCAAATGGTATTTAATTAACTTCCCGAGCCCCTGGAAGCATGAAAATCACTTTCAACATGCTAATTTTAGCTCTAACACTGATGATCCACCTACAAATGTGAACTGACGTTCAAAAATAAAACATTTGAAAACGGACCATTTTCCACATTTCTGAAGCATGACGTAATGGGGGGGTGTTATCTCTTTTGTGGAAAATCAGCCTTTTTTGCTCGAACATTAAATGCCTCCAAATGGTATTTATTTCACTTCTCGAGCCCCTGGAAGCATGAAAATCACTTTAAACATGCTAATTTTAGCTCTAACACTGATGATCCACCTACAAATGTGAACTGACGTTCAAAAATAAAACATTTGAAAACGGACCATTTTCCACATTTCTGAAGCATGACGTAATGGGGGGGTGTTATCTCTTTTGTCGAAAATCAGCCGTTTTTGCTCGAACATTAAATGCCTCCAAATGGTATTTAATTAACTTCCCGAGCCCCTGGAAGCATGAAAATCACTTTAAACATGCTAATTTTAGCTCTAACACTGATGATCCACCTACAAAGTTGAACTGACGTTCAAAAATAAAACATTTGATAACGGACCATTTTCCACATTTCTGAAGCATGACGTAATGGGGGGGTGTTATCTCTTTTGTCGAAAATCAGCCGTTTTTGCTCGAACATTAAATGCCTCCAAATGGTATTTAATTAACTTCCCGAGCCCCTGGAAGCATGAAAATCACTTTAAACATGCTAATTTTAGCTCTAACACTGATGATCCACCTACAAATGTGAACTGACGTTCAAAAATAAAACATTTGAAAACGGACCATTTTCCACATTTCTGAAGCATGACGTAATGGGGGGGTGTTATCTCTTTTGTCGAAAATCAGCCGTTTTTGCTCGAACATTAAATGCCTCCAAATGGTATTTAATTAACTTCCCGAGCCCCTGGAAGCATGAAAATCACTTTAAACATGCAAATTTTAGCTCTAACACTGATGATCCACCTACAAATGTGAACTGACGTTCAAAAATAAAACATTTGAAAACGGACCATTTTCCACATTTCTGAAGCATGACGTAATGGGGGGGGTGTTATCTCTTTTGTCGAAAATCAGCCGTTTTTGCTCGAACATTAAATGCCTCCAAATGGTATTTAATTAACTTCCCGAGCCCCTGGAAGCATGAAAATCACTTTAAACATGCTAATTTTAGCTCTAACACTGATGATCCACCTACAAATGTGAACTGACGTTCAAAAATAAAACATTTGAAAACGGACCATTTTCCACATTTCTGAAGCATGACGTAATGGGGGGGTGTTATCTCTTTTGTCGAAAATCAGCCGTTTTTGCTCGAACATTAAATGCCTCCAAATGGTATTTAATTAACTTCCCGAGCCCCTGGAAGCATGAAAATCACTTTAAACATGCTAATTTTAGCTCTAACACTGATGATCCACCTACAAATGTGAACTGACGTTCAAAAATAAAACATTTGAAAACGGACCATTTTCCACATTTCTGAAGCATGACGTAATGGGAGGGTGTTATCTCTTTTGTCGAAAATCAGCCGTTTTTGCTCGAACATTAAATGCCTCCAAATGGTATTTAATTAACTTCCCGAGCCCCTGGAAGCATGAAAATCACTTTAAACATGCCCATTTTAGCTCTAACACTGATGATCCACCTACAAATGTGAACTGACGTTCAAAAATAAAACATTTGAAAACGGACCATTTTCCACATTTCTGAAGCATGACGTAATGGGGGGGTGTTATCTCTTTTGTCGAAAATCAGCCGTTTTTGCTCTAACATTAAATGCCTCCAAATGGTATTTAATTAACTTCCCGGGGTGAAGAAACCCTTTTTGAGAACTCAGAGTGAGTAAATTGGCCATTTTCTTGCACTTTTAACCATTCCATAAATCTTGTGTTTTGGGCCCCTGGAAGCATGAAAATCACTTTAAACATGCTAATTTTAGCTCTAACACTGATGATCCACCTACAAATGTGAACTGACGTTCAAAAATAAAACATTTGAAAACGGACCATTTTCCACATTTCTGAAGCATGACGTAATGGGGGGGTGTTATCTCTTTTGTCGAAAATCAGCTGTTTTTTCTCTAACATTAAATGCCTCCAAATGGTATTTAATTAACTTCCCGGGGTGAAGAAACCCTTCTTGAGAACTCAGAGTGAGTAAATTGGCCATTTTCATGCACTTTTAACCATTCCATAAATCTTGTGTTTTGGGCCCCTGGAAGCATGAAAATCACTTTAAACATGCTAATTTTAGCTCTAACACTGATGATCCACCTACAAATGTGAACTGACGTTCAAAAATAAAACATTTGAAAACGGACCATTTTCCACATTTCTGAAGCATGACGTAATGGGGGGGTGTTATCTCTTTTGTCGAAAATCAGCCGTTTTTGCTCGAACATTAAATGCCTCCAAATGGTATTTAATTAACTTCCCGAGCCCCTGGAAGCATGAAAATCACTTTAAACATGCTAATTTTAGCTCTAACACTGATGATCCACCTACAAATGTGAACTGACGTTCAAAAATAAAACATTTGAAAACGGACCATTTTCCACATTTCTGAAGCATGACGTAATGGGGGGGTGTTATCTCTTTTGTCGAAAATCAGCCGTTTTTGCTCGAACATTAAATGCCTCCAAATGGTATTTAATTAACTTCCCGGGGTGAAGAAACCCTTTTTGAGAACTCAGAGTGAGTAAATTGGCCATTTTCATGCACTTTTAACCATTCCATAAATCTTGTGTTTTGGGCCCCTGGAAGCATGAAAATAACTTTAAACATGCTAATTTTAGCTCTAACACTGATGATCCACCTACAAATGTGAACTGACGTTCAAAAATAAAACATTTGAAAACGGACCATTTTCCACATTTCTGAAGCATGACGTAATGGGGGGGTGTTATCTCTTTTGTCGAAAATCAGCCGTTTTTGCTCTAACATTAAATGCCTCCAAATGGTATTTAATTAACTTCCCGGGGTGAAGAAACCCTTTTTGAGAACTCAGAGTGAGTAAATTGGCCATTTTCATGCACTTTTAACCATTCCATAAATCTTGTGTTTTGGGCCCCTGGAAGCATGAAAATCACTTTAAACATGCTAATTTTAGCTCTAACACTGATGATCCACCTACAAATGTGAACTGACGTTCAAAAATAAAACATTTGAAAACGGACCATTTTCCACATTTCTGAAGCATGACGTAATGGGGGGGTGTTATCTCTTTTGTCGAAAATCAGCCGTTTTTGCTCGAACATTAAATGCCTCCAAATGGTATTTATTTCACTTCCCGAGCCCCTGGAAGCATGAAAATCACTTTAAACATGCTAATTTTAGCTCTAACGCTGATGATCCACCTACAAATGTGAACTGACGTTCAAAAATAAAACATTTGAAAACGGACCATTTTCCACATTTCTGAAGCATGACGTAATGGGGGGGTGTTATCTCTTTTGTCGAAAATCAGCCGTTTTTGCTCGAACATTAAATGCCTCCAAATGGTATTTTATTAACTTCCCGGGGTGAAGAAACCCTTTTTGAGAACTCAGAGTGAGTAAATTGGCCATTTTCATGCACTTTTAACCATTCCATAAATCTTGTGTTTTGGGCCCCTGGAAGCATGAAAATCACTTTAAACATGCTAATTTTAGCTCTAACACTGATGATCCACCTACAAATGTGAACTTACGTTCAAAAATAAAACATTTGAAAACGGACCATTTCCCACATTTCTGAAGCATGACGTAATGGGGGGGTGTTATCTCTTTTGTCGAAAATCAGCCGTTTTGCTCGAACATTAAATGCCTCCAAATGGTATTTAATTAACTTCCCGAGCCCCTGGAAGCATGAAAATCACTTTAAACATGCTAATTTGGCTCTAACACTGATGATCCACCTACAAATGTGAACTGACGTTCAAAAATAAAACATTTGAAAACGGACCATTTTCCACATTTCTGAAGCATGACGTAATGGGGGGGTGTTATCTCTTTTGTCGAAAATCAGCCGTTTTTGCTCGAACATTAAATGCCTCCAAATGGTATTTAATTAACTTCCCGAGCCCCTGGAAGCATGAAAATCACTTTAAACATGCTAATTTTAGCTCTAACACTGATGATCCACCTACAAATGTGAACTGACGTTCAAAAATAAAACATTTGAAAACTGACCATTTTCCACATTTCTGAAGCATGACGTAATGGGGGGGTGTTATCTCTTTTGTCGAAAATCAGCCGTTTTTGCTCGAACATTAAATGCCTCCAAATGGTATTTAATTAACTTCCCGAGCCCCTGGAAGCATGAAAATCACTTTAAACATGCTAATTTTAGCTCTAACACTGATGATCCACCTACAAATGTGAACTGACGTTCAAAAATAAAACATTTGAAAACGGACCATTTTCCACATTTCTGAAGCATGACGTAATGGGGGGGTGTTATCTCTTTTGTGGAAAATCAGCCTTTTTTGCTCGAACATTAAATGCCTCCAAATGGTATTTATTTCACTTCTCGAGCCCCTGGAAGCATGAAAATCACTTTAAACATGCTAATTTTAGCTCTAACACTGATGATCCACCTACAAATGTGAACTGACGTTCAAAAATAAAACATTTGAAAACGGACCATTTTCCACATTTCTGAAGCATGACGTAATGGGGGGGTGTTATCTCTTTTGTCGAAAATCAGCCGTTTTTGCTCGAACATTAAATGCCTCCAAATGGTATTTAATTAACTTCCCGAGCCCCTGGAAGCATGAAAATCACTTTAAACATGCTAATTTTAGCTCTAACACTGATGATCCACCTACAAAGTTGAACTGACGTTCAAAAATAAAACATTTGATAACGGACCATTTTCCACATTTCTGAAGCATGACGTAATGGGGGGGTGTTATCTCTTTTGTCGAAAATCAGCCGTTTTTGCTCGAACATTAAATGCCTCCAAATGGTATTTAATTAACTTCCCGAGCCCCTGGAAGCATGAAAATCACTTTAAACATGCTAATTTTAGCTCTAACACTGATGATCCACCTACAAATGTGAACTGACGTTCAAAAATAAAACATTTGAAAACGGACCATTTTCCACATTTCTGAAGCATGACGTAATGGGGGGGTGTTATCTCTTTTGTCGAAAATCAGCCGTTTTTGCTCGAACATTAAATGCCTCCAAATGGTATTTAATTAACTTCCCGAGCCCCTGGAAGCATGAAAATCACTTTAAACATGCAAATTTTAGCTCTAACACTGATGATCCACCTACAAATGTGAACTGACGTTCAAAAATAAAACATTTGAAAACGGACCATTTTCCACATTTCTGAAGCATGACGTAATGGGGGGGGTGTTATCTCTTTTGTCGAAAATCAGCCGTTTTTGCTCGAACATTAAATGCCTCCAAATGGTATTTAATTAACTTCCCGAGCCCCTGGAAGCATGAAAATCACTTTAAACATGCTAATTTTAGCTCTAACACTGATGATCCACCTACAAATGTGAACTGACGTTCAAAAATAAAACATTTGAAAACGGACCATTTTCCACATTTCTGAAGCATGACGTAATGGGGGGGTGTTATCTCTTTTGTCGAAAATCAGCCGTTTTTGCTCGAACATTAAATGCCTCCAAATGGTATTTAATTAACTTCCCGAGCCCCTGGAAGCATGAAAATCACTTTAAACATGCTAATTTTAGCTCTAACACTGATGATCCACCTACAAATGTGAACTGACGTTCAAAAATAAAACATTTGAAAACGGACCATTTTCCACATTTCTGAAGCATGACGTAATGGGAGGGTGTTATCTCTTTTGTCGAAAATCAGCCGTTTTTGCTCGAACATTAAATGCCTCCAAATGGTATTTAATTAACTTCCCGAGCCCCTGGAAGCATGAAAATCACTTTAAACATGCCCATTTTAGCTCTAACACTGATGATCCACCTACAAATGTGAACTGACGTTCAAAAATAAAACATTTGAAAACGGACCATTTTCCACATTTCTGAAGCATGACGTAATGGGGGGGTGTTATCTCTTTTGTCGAAAATCAGCCGTTTTTGCTCTAACATTAAATGCCTCCAAATGGTATTTAATTAACTTCCCGGGGTGAAGAAACCCTTTTTGAGAACTCAGAGTGAGTAAATTGGCCATTTTCTTGCACTTTTAACCATTCCATAAATCTTGTGTTTTGGGCCCCTGGAAGCATGAAAATCACTTTAAACATGCTAATTTTAGCTCTAACACTGATGATCCACCTACAAATGTGAACTGACGTTCAAAAATAAAACATTTGAAAACGGACCATTTTCCACATTTCTGAAGCATGACGTAATGGGGGGGTGTTATCTCTTTTGTCGAAAATCAGCTGTTTTTTCTCTAACATTAAATGCCTCCAAATGGTATTTAATTAACTTCCCGGGGTGAAGAAACCCTTCTTGAGAACTCAGAGTGAGTAAATTGGCCATTTTCATGCACTTTTAACCATTCCATAAATCTTGTGTTTTGGGCCCCTGGAAGCATGAAAATCACTTTAAACATGCTAATTTTAGCTCTAACACTGATGATCCACCTACAAATGTGAACTGACGTTCAAAAATAAAACATTTGAAAACGGACCATTTTCCACATTTCTGAAGCATGACGTAATGGGGGGGTGTTATCTCTTTTGTCGAAAATCAGCCGTTTTTGCTCGAACATTAAATGCCTCCAAATGGTATTTAATTAACTTCCCGAGCCCCTGGAAGCATGAAAATCACTTTAAACATGCTAATTTTAGCTCTAACACTGATGATCCACCTACAAATGTGAACTGACGTTCAAAAATAAAACATTTGAAAACTGACCATTTTCCACATTTCTGAAGCATGACGTAATGGGGGGGTGTTATCTCTTTTGTCGAAAATCAGCCGTTTTTGCTCGAACATTAAATGCCTCCAAATGGTATTTAATTAACTTCCCGGGGTGAAGAAACCCTTTTTGAGAACTCAGAGTGAGTAAATTGGCCATTTTCATGCACTTTTAACCATTCCATAAATCTTGTGTTTTGGGCCCCTGGAAGCATGAAAATAACTTTAAACATGCTAATTTTAGCTCTAACACTGATGATCCACCTACAAATGTGAACTGACGTTCAAAAATAAAACATTTGAAAACGGACCATTTTCCACATTTCTGAAGCATGACGTAATGGGGGGGTGTTATCTCTTTTGTCGAAAATCAGCCGTTTTTGCTCTAACATTAAATGCCTCCAAATGGTATTTAATTAACTTCCCGGGGTGAAGAAACCCTTTTTGAGAACTCAGAGTGAGTAAATTGGCCATTTTCATGCACTTTTAACCATTCCATAAATCTTGTGTTTTGGGCCCCTGGAAGCATGAAAATCACTTTAAACATGCTAATTTTAGCTCTAACACTGATGATCCACCTACAAATGTGAACTGACGTTCAAAAATAAAACATTTGAAAACGGACCATTTTCCACATTTCTGAAGCATGACGTAATGGGGGGGTGTTATCTCTTTTGTCGAAAATCAGCCGTTTTTGCTCGAACATTAAATGCCTCCAAATGGTATTTATTTCACTTCCCGAGCCCCTGGAAGCATGAAAATCACTTTAAACATGCTAATTTTAGCTCTAACGCTGATGATCCACCTACAAATGTGAACTGACGTTCAAAAATAAAACATTTGAAAACGGACCATTTTCCACATTTCTGAAGCATGACGTAATGGGGGGGTGTTATCTCTTTTGTCGAAAATCAGCCGTTTTTGCTCGAACATTAAATGCCTCCAAATGGTATTTAATTAACTTCCCGGGGTGAAGAAACCCTTTTTGAGAACTCAGAGTGAGTAAATTGGCCATTTTCATGCACTTTTAACCATTCCATAAATCTTGTGTTTTGGGCCCCTGGAAGCATGAAAATCACTTTAAACATGCTAATTTTAGCTCTAACACTGATGATCCACCTACAAATGTGAACTGACGTTCAAAAATAAAACATTTGAAAACGGACCATTTTCCACATTTCTGAAGCATGACGTAATGGGGGGTGTTATCTCTTTTGTCGAAAATCAGCCGTTTTTGCTCGAACATTAAATGCCTCCAAATGGTATTTTATTAACTTCCCGGGGTGAAGAAACCCTTTTTGAGAACTCAGAGTGAGTAAATTGGCCATTTTCATGCACTTTTAACCATTCCATAAATCTTGTGTTTTGGGCCCCTGGAAGCATGAAAATCACTTTAAACATGCTAATTTTAGCTCTAACACTGATGATCCACCTACAAATGTGAACTGACGTTCAAAAATAAAACATTTGAAAACGGACCATTTTCCACATTTCTGAAGCATGACGTGATGGGGGGGTGTTATCTCTTTTGTCGAAAATCAGCCGTTTTTGCTCGAACATTAAATGCCTCCAAATGGTATTTAATTAACTTCCCGAGCCCCTGGAAGCATGAAAATCACTTTAAACATGCCAATTTTAGATCTAACACTGATGATCCACCTACAAATGTGAACTGACGTTCAAAAATAAAACATTTGAAAACGGACCATTTTCCACATTTCTGAAGCATGACGTAATGGGGGGGTGTTATCTCTTTTGTCGAAAATCAGCCGTTTTTGCTCGAACATTAAATGCCTCCAAATGGTATTTAATTAACTTCCCGGGGTGAAGAAACCCTTTTTGAGAACTCAGAGTGAGTAAATTGGCCATTTTCATGCACTTTTAACCATTCCATAAATCTTGTGTTTTGGGCCCCTGGAAGCATGAAAATCACTTTAAACATGCTAATTTTAGCTCTAACACTGATGATCCACCTACAAATGTGAACTGACGTTCAAAAATAAAACATTTGAAAACGGACCATTTTCCACATTTCTGAAGCATGACGTAATGGGGGGGTGTTATCTCTTTTGTCGAAAATCAGCCGTTTTTGCTCGAACATTAAATGCCTCCAAATGGTATTTAATTAACTTCCCGGGGTGAAGAAACCCTTTTTGAGAACTCAGAGTGAGTAAATTGGCCATTTTCATGCACTTTTAACCATTCCATAAATCTTGTGTTTTGGGCCCCTGGAAGCATGAAAATCACTTTAAACATGCCAATTTTAGATCTAACACTGATGATCCACCTACAAATGTGAACTGACGTTCAAAAATAAAACATTTGAAAACGGACCATTTTCCACATTTCTGAAGCATGACGTAATGGGGGGGTGTTATCTCTTTTGTCGAAAATCAGCCGTTTTTGCTCGAACATTAAATGCCTCCAAATGGTATTTAATTAACTTCCCGAGCCCCTGGAAGCATGAAAATCACTTTAAACATGCTAATTTTAGCTCTAACACTGATGATCCACCTACAAATGTGAACTGACGTTCAAAAATAAAACATTTGAAAACGGACCATTTTCCACATTTCTGAAGCATGACGTAATGGGGGGGTGTTATCTCTTTTGTCGAAAATCAGCCGTTTTTGCTCGAACATTAAATGCCTCCAAATGGTATTTAATTAACTTCCCGGGGTGAAGAAACCCTTTTTGAGAACTCAGAGTGAGTAAATTGGCCATTTTCATGCACTTTTAACCATTCCATAAATCTTGTGTTTTGGGCCCCTGGAAGCATGAAAATAACTTTAAACATGCTAATTTTAGCTCTAACACTGATGATCCACCTACAAATGTGAACTGACGTTCAAAAATAAAACATTTGAAAACGGACCATTTTCCACATTTCTGAAGCATGACGTAATGGGGGGGTGTTATCTCTTTTGTCGAAAATCAGCCGTTTTTGCTCTAACATTAAATGCCTCCAAATGGTATTTAATTAACTTCCCGGGGTGAAGAAACCCTTTTTGAGAACTCAGAGTGAGTAAATTGGCCATTTTCATGCACTTTTAACCATTCCATAAATCTTGTGTTTTGGGCCCCTGGAAGCATGAAAATCACTTTAAACATGCTAATTTTAGCTCTAACACTGATGATCCACCTACAAATGTGAACTGACGTTCAAAAATAAAACATTTGAAAACGGACCATTTTCCACATTTCTGAAGCATGACGTAATGGGGGGGTGTTATCTCTTTTGTCGAAAATCAGCCGTTTTTGCTCGAACATTAAATGCCTCCAAATGGTATTTATTTCACTTCCCGAGCCCCTGGAAGCATGAAAATCACTTTAAACATGCTAATTTTAGCTCTAACGCTGATGATCCACCTACAAATGTGAACTGACGTTCAAAAATAAAACATTTGAAAACGGACCATTTTCCACATTTCTGAAGCATGACGTAATGGGGGGGTGTTATCTCTTTTGTCGAAAATCAGCCGTTTTTGCTCGAACATTAAATGCCTCCAAATGGTATTTTATTAACTTCCCGGGGTGAAGAAACCCTTTTTGAGAACTCAGAGTGAGTAAATTGGCCATTTTCATGCACTTTTAACCATTCCATAAATCTTGTGTTTTGGGCCCCTGGAAGCATGAAAATCACTTTAAACATGCTAATTTTAGCTCTAACACTGATGATCCACCTACAAATGTGAACTTACGTTCAAAAATAAAACATTTGAAAACGGACCATTTCCCACATTTCTGAAGCATGACGTAATGGGGGGGTGTTATCTCTTTTGTCGAAAATCAGCCGTTTTGCTCGAACATTAAATGCCTCCAAATGGTATTTAATTAACTTCCCGAGCCCCTGGAAGCATGAAAATCACTTTAAACATGCTAATTTGGCTCTAACACTGATGATCCACCTACAAATGTGAACTGACGTTCAAAAATAAAACATTTGAAAACGGACCATTTTCCACATTTCTGAAGCATGACGTAATGGGGGGGTGTTATCTCTTTTGTCGAAAATCAGCCGTTTTTGCTCGAACATTAAATGCCTCCAAATGGTATTTAATTAACTTCCCGAGCCCCTGGAAGCATGAAAATCACTTTAAACATGCTAATTTTAGCTCTAACACTGATGATCCACCTACAAATGTGAACTGACGTTCAAAAATAAAACATTTGAAAACTGACCATTTTCCACATTTCTGAAGCATGACGTAATGGGGGGGTGTTATCTCTTTTGTCGAAAATCAGCCGTTTTTGCTCGAACATTAAATGCCTCCAAATGGTATTTAATTAACTTCCCGAGCCCCTGGAAGCATGAAAATCACTTTAAACATGCTAATTTTAGCTCTAACACTGATGATCCACCTACAAATGTGAACTGACGTTCAAAAATAAAACATTTGAAAACGGACCATTTTCCACATTTCTGAAGCATGACGTAATGGGGGGGTGTTATCTCTTTTGTGGAAAATCAGCCTTTTTTGCTCGAACATTAAATGCCTCCAAATGGTATTTATTTCACTTCTCGAGCCCCTGGAAGCATGAAAATCACTTTAAACATGCTAATTTTAGCTCTAACACTGATGATCCACCTACAAATGTGAACTGACGTTCAAAAATAAAACATTTGAAAACGGACCATTTTCCACATTTCTGAAGCATGACGTAATGGGGGGGTGTTATCTCTTTTGTCGAAAATCAGCCGTTTTTGCTCGAACATTAAATGCCTCCAAATGGTATTTAATTAACTTCCCGAGCCCCTGGAAGCATGAAAATCACTTTAAACATGCTAATTTTAGCTCTAACACTGATGATCCACCTACAAAGTTGAACTGACGTTCAAAAATAAAACATTTGATAACGGACCATTTTCCACATTTCTGAAGCATGACGTAATGGGGGGGTGTTATCTCTTTTGTCGAAAATCAGCCGTTTTTGCTCAAACATTAAATGCCTCCAAATGGTATTTAATTAACTTCCCGAGCCCCTGGAAGCATGAAAATCACTTTAAACATGCTAATTTTAGCTCTAACACTGATGATCCACCTACAAATGTGAACTGACGTTCAAAAATAAAACATTTGAAAACGGACCATTTTCCACATTTCTGAAGCATGACGTAATGGGGGGGTGTTATCTCTTTTGTCGAAAATCAGCCGTTTTTGCTCGAACATTAAATGCCTCCAAATGGTATTTAATTAACTTCCCGAGCCCCTGGAAGCATGAAAATCACTTTAAACATGCAAATTTTAGCTCTAACACTGATGATCCACCTACAAATGTGAACTGACGTTCAAAAATAAAACATTTGAAAACGGACCATTTTCCACATTTCTGAAGCATGACGTAATGGGGGGGGTGTTATCTCTTTTGTCGAAAATCAGCCGTTTTTGCTCGAACATTAAATGCCTCCAAATGGTATTTAATTAACTTCCCGAGCCCCTGGAAGCATGAAAATCACTTTAAACATGCTAATTTTAGCTCTAACACTGATGATCCACCTACAAATGTGAACTGACGTTCAAAAATAAAACATTTGAAAACGGACCATTTTCCACATTTCTGAAGCATGACGTAATGGGGGGGTGTTATCTCTTTTGTCGAAAATCAGCCGTTTTTGCTCGAACATTAAATGCCTCCAAATGGTATTTAATTAACTTCCCGAGCCCCTGGAAGCATGAAAATCACTTTAAACATGCTAATTTTAGCTCTAACACTGATGATCCACCTACAAATGTGAACTGACGTTCAAAAATAAAACATTTGAAAACGGACCATTTTCCACATTTCTGAAGCATGACGTAATGGGAGGGTGTTATCTCTTTTGTCGAAAATCAGCCGTTTTTGCTCGAACATTAAATGCCTCCAAATGGTATTTAATTAACTTCCCGAGCCCCTGGAAGCATGAAAATCACTTTAAACATGCCCATTTTAGCTCTAACACTGATGATCCACCTACAAATGTGAACTGACGTTCAAAAATAAAACATTTGAAAACGGACCATTTTCCACATTTCTGAAGCATGACGTAATGGGGGGGTGTTATCTCTTTTGTCGAAAATCAGCCGTTTTTGCTCTAACATTAAATGCCTCCAAATGGTATTTAATTAACTTCCCGGGGTGAAGAAACCCTTTTTGAGAACTCAGAGTGAGTAAATTGGCCATTTTCTTGCACTTTTAACCATTCCATAAATCTTGTGTTTTGGGCCCCTGGAAGCATGAAAATCACTTTAAACATGCTAATTTTAGCTCTAACACTGATGATCCACCTACAAATGTGAACTGACGTTCAAAAATAAAACATTTGAAAACGGACCATTTTCCACATTTCTGAAGCATGACGTAATGGGGGGGTGTTATCTCTTTTGTCGAAAATCAGCTGTTTTTTCTCTAACATTAAATGCCTCCAAATGGTATTTAATTAACTTCCCGGGGTGAAGAAACCCTTCTTGAGAACTCAGAGTGAGTAAATTGGCCATTTTCATGCACTTTTAACCATTCCATAAATCTTGTGTTTTGGGCCCCTGGAAGCATGAAAATCACTTTAAACATGCTAATTTTAGCTCTAACACTGATGATCCACCTACAAATGTGAACTGACGTTCAAAAATAAAACATTTGAAAACGGACCATTTTCCACATTTCTGAAGCATGACGTAATGGGGGGGTGTTATCTCTTTTGTCGAAAATCAGCCGTTTTTGCTCGAACATTAAATGCCTCCAAATGGTATTTAATTAACTTCCCGAGCCCCTGGAAGCATGAAAATCACTTTAAACATGCTAATTTTAGCTCTAACACTGATGATCCACCTACAAATGTGAACTGACGTTCAAAAATAAAACATTTGAAAACTGACCATTTTCCACATTTCTGAAGCATGACGTAATGGGGGGGTGTTATCTCTTTTGTCGAAAATCAGCCGTTTTTGCTCGAACATTAAATGCCTCCAAATGGTATTTAATTAACTTCCCGGGGTGAAGAAACCCTTTTTGAGAACTCAGAGTGAGTAAATTGGCCATTTTCATGCACTTTTAACCATTCCATAAATCTTGTGTTTTGGGCCCCTGGAAGCATGAAAATAACTTTAAACATGCTAATTTTAGCTCTAACACTGATGATCCACCTACAAATGTGAACTGACGTTCAAAAATAAAACATTTGAAAACGGACCATTTTCCACATTTCTGAAGCATGACGTAATGGGGGGGTGTTATCTCTTTTGTCGAAAATCAGCCGTTTTTGCTCTAACATTAAATGCCTCCAAATGGTATTTAATTAACTTCCCGGGGTGAAGAAACCCTTTTTGAGAACTCAGAGTGAGTAAATTGGCCATTTTCATGCACTTTTAACCATTCCATAAATCTTGTGTTTTGGGCCCCTGGAAGCATGAAAATCACTTTAAACATGCTAATTTTAGCTCTAACACTGATGATCCACCTACAAATGTGAACTGACGTTCAAAAATAAAACATTTGAAAACGGACCATTTTCCACATTTCTGAAGCATGACGTAATGGGGGGGTGTTATCTCTTTTGTCGAAAATCAGCCGTTTTTGCTCGAACATTAAATGCCTCCAAATGGTATTTATTTCACTTCCCGAGCCCCTGGAAGCATGAAAATCACTTTAAACATGCTAATTTTAGCTCTAACGCTGATGATCCACCTACAAATGTGAACTGACGTTCAAAAATAAAACATTTGAAAACGGACCATTTTCCACATTTCTGAAGCATGACGTAATGGGGGGGTGTTATCTCTTTTGTCGAAAATCAGCCGTTTTTGCTCGAACATTAAATGCCTCCAAATGGTATTTAATTAACTTCCCGGGGTGAAGAAACCCTTTTTGAGAACTCAGAGTGAGTAAATTGGCCATTTTCATGCACTTTTAACCATTCCATAAATCTTGTGTTTTGGGCCCCTGGAAGCATGAAAATCACTTTAAACATGCTAATTTTAGCTCTAACACTGATGATCCACCTACAAATGTGAACTGACGTTCAAAAATAAAACATTTGAAAACGGACCATTTTCCACATTTCTGAAGCATGACGTAATGGGGGGTGTTATCTCTTTTGTCGAAAATCAGCCGTTTTTGCTCGAACATTAAATGCCTCCAAATGGTATTTTATTAACTTCCCGGGGTGAAGAAACCCTTTTTGAGAACTCAGAGTGAGTAAATTGGCCATTTTCATGCACTTTTAACCATTCCATAAATCTTGTGTTTTGGGCCCCTGGAAGCATGAAAATCACTTTAAACATGCTAATTTTAGCTCTAACACTGATGATCCACCTACAAATGTGAACTGACGTTCAAAAATAAAACATTTGAAAACGGACCATTTTCCACATTTCTGAAGCATGACGTGATGGGGGGGTGTTATCTCTTTTGTCGAAAATCAGCCGTTTTTGCTCGAACATTAAATGCCTCCAAATGGTATTTAATTAACTTCCCGAGCCCCTGGAAGCATGAAAATCACTTTAAACATGCCAATTTTAGATCTAACACTGATGATCCACCTACAAATGTGAACTGACGTTCAAAAATAAAACATTTGAAAACGGACCATTTTCCACATTTCTGAAGCATGACGTAATGGGGGGGTGTTATCTCTTTTGTCGAAAATCAGCCGTTTTTGCTCGAACATTAAATGCCTCCAAATGGTATTTAATTAACTTCCCGGGGTGAAGAAACCCTTTTTGAGAACTCAGAGTGAGTAAATTGGCCATTTTCATGCACTTTTAACCATTCCATAAATCTTGTGTTTTGGGCCCCTGGAAGCATGAAAATCACTTTAAACATGCTAATTTTAGCTCTAACACTGATGATCCACCTACAAATGTGAACTGACGTTCAAAAATAAAACATTTGAAAACGGACCATTTTCCACATTTCTGAAGCATGACGTAATGGGGGGGTGTTATCTCTTTTGTCGAAAATCAGCCGTTTTTGCTCGAACATTAAATGCCTCCAAATGGTATTTAATTAACTTCCCGGGGTGAAGAAACCCTTTTTGAGAACTCAGAGTGAGTAAATTGGCCATTTTCATGCACTTTTAACCATTCCATAAATCTTGTGTTTTGGGCCCCTGGAAGCATGAAAATCACTTTAAACATGCCAATTTTAGATCTAACACTGATGATCCACCTACAAATGTGAACTGACGTTCAAAAATAAAACATTTGAAAACGGACCATTTTCCACATTTCTGAAGCATGACGTAATGGGGGGGTGTTATCTCTTTTGTCGAAAATCAGCCGTTTTTGCTCGAACATTAAATGCCTCCAAATGGTATTTAATTAACTTCCCGGGGTGAAGAAACCCTTTTTGAGAACTCAGAGTGAGTAAATTGGCCATTTTCATGCACTTTTAACCATTCCATAAATCTTGTGTTTTGGGCCCCTGGAAGCATGAAAATCACTTTAAACATGCTAATTTTAGCTCTAACACTGATGATCCACCTACAAATGTGAACTGACGTTCAAAAATAAAACATTTGAAAACGGACCATTTTCCACATTTCTGAAGCATGACGTAATGGGGGGGTGTTATCTCTTTTGTCGAAAATCAGCCGTTTTTGCTCGAACATTAAATGCCTCCAAATGGTATTTAATTAACTTCCCGAGCCCCTGGAAGCATGAAAATCACTTTAAACATGCTAATTTTAGCTCTAACACTGATGATCCACCTACAAATGTGAACTGACGTTCAAAAATAAAACATTTGAAAACGGACCATTTTCCACATTTCTGAAGCATGACGTAATGGGGGGGTGTTATCTCTTTTGTCGAAAATCAGCCGTTTTTGCTCGAACATTAAATGCCTCCAAATGGTATTTAATTAACTTCCCGGGGTGAAGAAACCCTTTTTGAGAACTCAGAGTGAGTAAATTGGCCATTTTCATGCACTTTTAACCATTCCATAAATCTTGTGTTTTGGGCCCCTGGAAGCATGAAAATAACTTTAAACATGCTAATTTTAGCTCTAACACTGATGATCCACCTACAAATGTGAACTGACGTTCAAAAATAAAACATTTGAAAACGGACCATTTTCCACATTTCTGAAGCATGACGTAATGGGGGGGTGTTATCTCTTTTGTCGAAAATCAGCCGTTTTTGCTCTAACATTAAATGCCTCCAAATGGTATTTAATTAACTTCCCGGGGTGAAGAAACCCTTTTTGAGAACTCAGAGTGAGTAAATTGGCCATTTTCATGCACTTTTAACCATTCCATAAATCTTGTGTTTTGGGCCCCTGGAAGCATGAAAATCACTTTAAACATGCTAATTTTAGCTCTAACACTGATGATCCACCTACAAATGTGAACTGACGTTCAAAAATAAAACATTTGAAAACGGACCATTTTCCACATTTCTGAAGCATGACGTAATGGGGGGGTGTTATCTCTTTTGTCGAAAATCAGCCGTTTTTGCTCGAACATTAAATGCCTCCAAATGGTATTTATTTCACTTCCCGAGCCCCTGGAAGCATGAAAATCACTTTAAACATGCTAATTTTAGCTCTAACGCTGATGATCCACCTACAAATGTGAACTGACGTTCAAAAATAAAACATTTGAAAACGGACCATTTTCCACATTTCTGAAGCATGACGTAATGGGGGGGTGTTATCTCTTTTGTCGAAAATCAGCCGTTTTTGCTCGAACATTAAATGCCTCCAAATGGTATTTAATTAACTTCCCGGGGTGAAGAAACCCTTTTTGAGAACTCAGAGTGAGTAAATTGGCCATTTTCATGCACTTTTAACCATTCCATAAATCTTGTGTTTTGGGCCCCTGGAAGCATGAAAATCACTTTAAACATGCTAATTTTAGCTCTAACACTGATGATCCACCTACAAATGTGAACTGACGTTCAAAAATAAAACATTTGAAAACGGACCATTTTCCACATTTCTGAAGCATGACGTAATGGGGGGTGTTATCTCTTTTGTCGAAAATCAGCCGTTTTTGCTCGAACATTAAATGCCTCCAAATGGTATTTTATTAACTTCCCGGGGTGAAGAAACCCTTTTTGAGAACTCAGAGTGAGTAAATTGGCCATTTTCATGCACTTTTAACCATTCCATAAATCTTGTGTTTTGGGCCCCTGGAAGCATGAAAATCACTTTAAACATGCTAATTTTAGCTCTAACACTGATGATCCACCTACAAATGTGAACTGACGTTCAAAAATAAAACATTTGAAAACGGACCATTTTCCACATTTCTGAAGCATGACGTGATGGGGGGGTGTTATCTCTTTTGTCGAAAATCAGCCGTTTTTGCTCGAACATTAAATGCCTCCAAATGGTATTTAATTAACTTCCCGAGCCCCTGGAAGCATGAAAATCACTTTAAACATGCCAATTTTAGATCTAACACTGATGATCCACCTACAAATGTGAACTGACGTTCAAAAATAAAACATTTGAAAACGGACCATTTTCCACATTTCTGAAGCATGACGTAATGGGGGGGTGTTATCTCTTTTGTCGAAAATCAGCCGTTTTTGCTCGAACATTAAATGCCTCCAAATGGTATTTAATTAACTTCCCGGGGTGAAGAAACCCTTTTTGAGAACTCAGAGTGAGTAAATTGGCCATTTTCATGCACTTTTAACCATTCCATAAATCTTGTGTTTTGGGCCCCTGGAAGCATGAAAATCACTTTAAACATGCTAATTTTAGCTCTAACACTGATGATCCACCTACAAATGTGAACTGACGTTCAAAAATAAAACATTTGAAAACGGACCATTTTCCACATTTCTGAAGCATGACGTAATGGGGGGGTGTTATCTCTTTTGTCGAAAATCAGCCGTTTTTGCTCGAACATTAAATGCCTCCAAATGGTATTTAATTAACTTCCCGGGGTGAAGAAACCCTTTTTGAGAACTCAGAGTGAGTAAATTGGCCATTTTCATGCACTTTTAACCATTCCATAAATCTTGTGTTTTGGGCCCCTGGAAGCATGAAAATCACTTTAAACATGCCAATTTTAGATCTAACACTGATGATCCACCTACAAATGTGAACTGACATTCAAAAATAAAACATTTGAAAACGGACCATTTTCCACATTTCTGAAGCATGACGTAATGGGGGGGTGTTATCTCTTTTGTCGAAAATCAGCCGTTTTTGCTCGAACATTAAATGCCTCCAAATGGTATTTAATTAACTTCCCGGGGTGAAGAAACCCTTTTTGAGAACTCAGAGTGAGTAAATTGGCCATTTTCATGCACTTTTAACCATTCCATAAATCTTGTGTTTTGGGCCCCTGGAAGCATGAAAATCACTTTAAACATGCTAATTTTAGCTCTAACACTGATGATCCACCTACAAATGTGAACTGACGTTCAAAAATAAAACATTTGAAAACGGACCATTTTCCACATTTCTGAAGCATGACGTAATGGGGGGGTGTTATCTCTTTTGTCGAAAATCAGCCGTTTTTGCTCGAACATTAAATGCCTCCAAATGGTATTTAATTAACTTCCCGAGCCCCTGGAAGCATGAAAATCACTTTAAACATGCTAATTTTAGCTCTAACACTGATGATCCACCTACAAATGTGAACTGACGTTCAAAAATAAAACATTTGAAAACGGACCATTTTCCACATTTCTGAAGCATGACGTAATGGGGGGGTGTTATCTCTTTTGTCGAAAATCAGCCGTTTTTGCTCGAACATTAAATGCCTCCAAATGGTATTTAATTAACTTCCCGGGGTGAAGAAACCCTTTTTGAGAACTCAGAGTGAGTAAATTGGCCATTTTCATGCACTTTTAACCATTCCATAAATCTTGTGTTTTGGGCCCCAAGAAGCATGAAAATCACTTTAAACATGCTAATTTTAGCTCTAACACTGATGATCCACCTACAAATGTGAACTGACGTTCAAAAATAAAACATTTGAAAACGGACCATTTTCCACATTTCTGAAGCATGACGTAATGGGGGGGTGTTATCTCTTTTGTCGAAAATCAGCCGTTTTTGCTCGAACATTAAATGCCTCCAAATGGTATTTAATTAACTTCCCGGGGTGAAGAAACCCTTTTTGAGAACTCAGAGTGAGTAAATTTGCCATTTTCATGCACTTTTAACCATTCCATAAATCTTGTGTTTTGGGCCCCTGGAAGCATGAAAATCACTTTAAACATGCTAATTTTAGCTCTAACACTGATGATCCACCTACAAATGTGAACTGACGTTCAAAAATAAAACATTTGAAAACGGACCATTTTCCACATTTCTGAAGCATGACGTAATGGGGGGTGTTATCTCTTTTGTCGAAAATCAGCCGTTTTTGCTCGAACATTAAATGCCTCCAAATGGTATTTAATTAACTTCCCGGGGTGAAGAAACCCTTTTTGAGAACTCAGAGTGAGTAAATTGGCCATTTTCATGCACTTTTAACCATTCCATAAATCTTGTGTTTTGGGCCCCTGGAAGCATGAAAATCACTTTAAACATGCTAATTTTAGCTCTAACACTGATGATCCACCTACAAATGTGAACTGACGTTCAAAAATAAAACATTTGAAAACGGACCATTTTCCACATTTCTGAAGCATGACGTAAATGGGGGGTGTTATCTCTTTTGTCGAAAATCAGCCGTTTTTGCTCGAACATTAAATGCCTCCAAATGGTATTTAATTAACTTCCCGGGGTGAAGAAACCCTTTTTGAGAACTCAGAGTGAGTAAATTGGCCATTTTCATGCACTTTTAACCATTCAATAAATCTTGTGTTTTGGGCCCCTGGAAGCATGAAAATCACTTGAAACATGCTAATTGTAGCTCTAACACTGATGATCCACCTACAAATGTGAACTGACGTTCAAATATAAAACATTTGAAAATGGACCATTTTCCACATTTCTTAAGCATGACGTAATGGGGGGGTGTTATCTCTTTTGTCGAAAATCAGCTGTTTTTGCTCGAACATTAAATGCCTCCAAATGGTATTTAATTAACTTCCCGAGCCCCTGGAAGCATGAAAATCACTTTAAACATGCTAATTTTAGCTCTAACACTGATGATCCACCTACAAATGTGAACTGACGTTCAAAAATAAAACATTTGAAAACGGACCATTTTCCACATTTCTGAAGCATGACGTAATGGGGGGGGTGTTATCTCTTTTGTCGAAAATCAGCCGTTTTTGCTCGAACATTAAATGCCTCCAAATGGTATTTAATTAACTTCCCGGGGTGAAGAAACCCTTTTTGAGAACTCAGAGTGAGTAAATTGGCCATTTTCATGCACTTTTAACCATTCCATAAATCTTGTGTTTTGGGCCCCAAGAAGCATGAAAATCACTTTAAACATGCTAATTTTAGCTCTAACACTGATGATCCACCTACAAATGTGAACTGACTTTCAAAAATAAAACATTTGAAAACGGACCATTTTCCACATATCTGAAGCATGACGTAATGGGGGGGTGTTATCTCTTTTGTCGAAAATCAGCCGTTTTTGCTCGAACATTAAATGCCTCCAAATGGTATTTAATTAACTTCCCGGGGTGAAGAAACCCTTTTTGAGAACTCAGAGTGAGTAAATTGGCCATTTTCATGCACTTTTAACCATTCCATAAATCTTGTGTTTTGGGCCCCTGGAAGCATGAAAATCACTTTAAACATGCTAATTTTAGCTCTAACACTGATGATCCACCTACAAATGTGAACTGACGTTCAAAAATAAAACATTTGAAAACGGACCATTTTCCACATTTCTGAAGCATGACGTAATGGGGGGGGGTGTTATCTCTTTTGTCGAAAATCAGCCGTTTTTGCTCGAACATTAAATGCCTCCAAATGGTATTTAATTAACTTCCCGGGGTGAAGAAACCCTTTTTGAGAACTCAGAGTGAGTAAATTGGCCATTTTCATGCACTTTTAACCATTCCATAAATCTTGTGTTTTGGGCCCCTGGAAGCATGAAAATCACTTTAAACATGCTAATTTTAGCTCTAACACTGATGATCCACCTACAAATGTGAACTGACGTTCAAAAATAAAACATTTGAAAACGGACCATTTTCCACATTTCTGAAGCATGACGTAATGGGGGGGTGTTATCTCTTTTGTCGAAAATCAGCCGTTTTTGCTCGAACATTAAATGCCTCCAAATGGTATTTAATTAACTTCCCGAGCCCCTGGAAGCATGAAAATCACTTTAAACATGCTAATTTTAGCTCTAACACTGATGATCCACCTACAAATGTGAACTGACGTTCAAAAATAAAACATTTGAAAACGGACCATTTTCCACATTTCTGAAGCATGACGTAATGGGGGGGGTGTTATCTCTTTTGTCGAAAATCAGCCGTTTTTGCTCTAACATTAAATGCCTCCAAATGGTATTTAATTAACTTCCCGGGGTGAAGAAACCCTTTTTGAGAACTCAGAGTGAGTAAATTGGCCATTTTCTTGCACTTTTAACCATTCCATAAATCTTGTGTTTTGGGCCCCTGGAAGCATGAAAATCACTTTAAACATGCTAATTTTAGCTCTAACACTGATGATCCACCTACAAATGTGAACTGACGTTCAAAAATAAAACATTTGAAAACGGACCATTTTCCACATTTCTGAAGCATGACGTAATGGGGGGGTGTTATCTCTTTTGTCGAAAATCAGCCGTTTTTGCTCGAACATTAAATGCCTCCAAATGGTATTTAATTAACTTCCCGGGGTGAAGAAACCCTTTTTGAGAACTCAGAGTGAGTAAATTGGCCATTTTCATGCACTTTTAACCATTCCATAAATCTTGTGTTTTGGGCCCCTGGAAGCATGAAAATCACTTTAAACATGCTAATTTTAGCTCTAACACTGATGATCCACCTACAAATGTGAACTGACGTTCAAAAATAAAACATTTGAAAACGGACCATTTTCCACATTTCTGAAGCATGACGTAATGGGGGGGTGTTATCTCTTTTGTCGAAAATCAGCCGTTTTTGCTCGAACATTAAATGCCTCCAAATGGTATTTAATTAACTTCCCGAGCCCCTGGAAGCATGAAAATCACTTTAAACATGCTAATTTTAGCTCTAACACTGATGATCCACCTACAAATGTGAACTGACGTTCAAAAATAAAACATTTGAAAACGGACCATTTTCCACATTTCTGAAGCATGACGTAATGGGGGGGGTGTTATCTCTTTTGTCGAAAATCAGCCGTTTTTGCTCGAACATTAAATGCCTCCAAATGGTATTTAATTAACTTCCCGAGCCCCTGGAAGCATGAAAATCACTTTAAACATGCTAATTTTAGCTCTAACACTGATGATCCACCTACAAATGTGAACTGACGTTCAAAAATAAAACATTTGAAAACGGACCGTTTTCCACATTTCTGAAGCATGACGTAATGGGGGGGTGTTATCTCTTTTGTGGAAAATCAGCCTTTTTTGCTCACACATTAAATGCCTCCAAATGGTATTTATTTCACTTCTCGAGCCCCTGGAAGCATGAAAATCACTTTAAACATGCTAATTTTAGCTCTAACACTGATGATCCACCTACAAATGTGAACTGACGTTCAAAAATAAAACATTTGAAAACGGACCATTTTCCACATTTCTGAAGCATGACGTAATGGGGGGGTGTTATCTCTTTTGTCGAAAATCAGCCATTTTTGCTCGAACATTAAATGCCTCCAAATGGTATTTAATTAACTTCCCGAGCCCCTGGAAGCATGAAAATCACTTTAAACATGCTAATTTTAGCTCTAACACTGATGATCCACCTACAAATGTGAACTGACGTTCAAAAATAAAACATTTGAAAACGGACCATTTTCCACATTTCTGAAGCATGACGTAATGGGGGGGGTGTTATCTCTTTTGTCGAAAATCAGCCGTTTTTGGTCGAACATTAAATGCCTCCAAATAGTATTTAATTAACTTCCCGAGCCCCTGGAAGCATGAAAATCACTTTAAACATGCTAATTTTAGCTCTAACACTGATGATCCACCTACAAATGTGAACTGACGTTCAAAAATAAAACATTTCAAAACGGACCATTTTCCACATTTCTGAAGCATGACGTAATGGGGGGGTGTTATCTCTTTTGTCGAAAATCAGCCGTTTTTGCTCGAACATTAAATGCCTCCAAATGGTATTTAATTAACTTCCCGAGCCCCTGGAAGCATGAAAATCACTTTAAACATGCAAATTTTAGCTCTAACACTGATGATCCACCTACAAATGTGAACTGACGTTCAAAAATAAAACATTTGAAAACGGACCATTTTCCACATTTCTGAAGCATGACGTAATGGGGGGGGTGTTATCTCTTTTGTCGAAAATCAGCCGTTTTTGCTCGAACATTAAATGCCTCCAAATGGTATTTAATTAACTTCCCGAGCCCCTGGAAGCATGAAAATCACTTTAAACATGCTAATTTTAGCTCTAACACTGATGATCCACCTACAAATGTGAACTGACGTTCAAAAATAAAACATTTGAAAACGGACCATTTTCCACATTTCTGAAGCATGACGTAATGGGGGGGTGTTATCTCTTTTGTCGAAAATCAGCCGTTTTTGCTCGAACATTAAATGCCTCCAAATGGTATTTAATTAACTTCCCGAGCCCCTGGAAGCATGAAAATCACTTTAAACATGCTAATTTTAGCTCTAACACTGATGATCCACCTACAAATGTGAACTGACGTTCAAAAATAAAACATTTGAAAACGGACCATTTTCCACATTTCTGAAGCATGACGTAATGGGAGGGTGTTATCTCTTTTGTCGAAAATCAGCCGTTTTTGCTCGAACATTAAATGCCTCCAAATGGTATTTAATTAACTTCCCGAGCCCCTGGAAGCATGAAAATCACTTTAAACATGCTAATTTTAGCTCTAACACTGATGATCCACCTACAAATGTGAACTGACGTTCAAAAATAAAACATTTCAAAACGGACCATTTTCCACATTTCTGAAGCATGACGTAATGGGGGGGTGTTATCTCTTTTGTCGAAAATCAGCTGTTTTTGCTCTAACATTAAATGCCTCCAAATGGTATTTAATTAACTTCCCGGGGTGAAGAAACCCTTTTTGAGAACTCAGAGTGAGTAAATTGGCCATTTTCTTGCACTTTTAACCATTCCATAAATCTTGTGTTTTGGGCCCCTGGAAGCATGAAAATCACTTTAAACATGCTAATTTTAGCTCTAACACTGATGATCCACCTACAAATGTGAACTGACGTTCAAAAATAAAACATTTGAAAACGGACCATTTTCCACATTTCTGAAGCATGACGTAATGGGGGGGTGTTATCTCTTTTGTCGAAAATCAGCCGTTTTTTCTCTAACATTAAATGCCTCCAAATGGTATTTAATTAACTTCCCGGGGTGAAGAAACCCTTTTTGAGAACTCAGAGTGAGTAAATTGGCCATTTTCATGCACATTTAACCATTCCATAAATCTTGTGTTTTGGGCCCCTGGAAGCATGAAAATCACTTTAAACATGCTAATTTTAGCTCTAACACTGATGATCCACCTACAAATGTGAACTGACGTTCAAAAATAAAACATTTGAAAACGGACCATTTTCCACATTTCTGAAGCATGACGTAATGGGGGGGTGTTATCTCTTTTGTCGAAAATCAGCCGTTTTTGCTCGAACATTAAATGGCTCCAAATGGTATTTAATTAACTTCCCGAGCCCCTGGAAGCATGAAAATCACTTTAAACATGCTAATTTTAGCTCTAACACTGATGATCCACCTACAAATGTGAACTGACGTTCAAAAATAAAACATTTGAAAACGGACCATTTTCCACATTTCTGAAGCATGACGTAATGGGGGGGTGTTATCTCTTTTGTCGAAAATCAGCCGTTTTTGCTCGAACATTAACACCTTCGCTGCTAAGGCAATTCCCCTCCTGTGCTGGAAATTGCTATTTTCATTGTTTTATGACGAGCTGGGCTCGTCATCAGCACACGACCACTGTGCACCATGACGAGCCCAGCTCGTCATCAGCATCGAAAGGGTTAAATGCCTCCAAATGGTATTTAATTAACTTCCCGGGGTGAAGAAACCCTTTTTGAGAACTCAGAGTGAGTAAATTGGCCATTTTCATGCACTTTTAACCATTCCATAAATCTTGTGTTTTGGGCCCCTGGAAGCATGAAAATAACTTTAAACATGCTAATTTTAGCTCTAACACTGATGATCCACCTACAAATGTGAACTGACGTTCAAAAATAAAACATTTGAAAACGGACCATTTTCCACATTTCTGAAGCATGACGTAATTGGGGGGTGTTATCTCTTTTGTCGAAAATCAGCCGTTTTTGCTCCAACATTAAATGCCTCCAAATGGTATTTAATTAACTTCCCGGGGTGAAGAAACCCTTTTTGAGAACTCAGAGTGAGTAAATTGGCCATTTTCATGCACTTTTAACCATTCCATAAATCTTGTGTTTTGGGCCCCTGGAAGCATGAAAATCACTTTAAACATGCTAATTTTAGCTCTAACACTGATGATCCACCTACAAATGTGAACTGACGTTCAAAAATAAAACATTTGAAAACGGACCATTTTCCACATTTCTGAAGCATGACGTAATGGGGGGGTGTTATCTCTTTTGTCGAAAATCAGCCGTTTTTGCTCGAACATTAAATGCCTCCAAATGGTATTTAATTAACTTCCGGAGCCCCTGGAAGCATGAAAATCACTTTAAACATGCTAATTTTAGCTCTAACACTGATGATCCACCTACAAATGTGAACTGACGTTCAAAAATAAAACATTTGAAAACGGACCATTTTCCACATTTCTGAAGCATGACGTAATGGGGGGGTGTTATCTCTTTTGTCGAAAATCAGCCGTTTTTGCTCGAACATTAAATGCCTCCAAATGGTATTTAATTAACTTCCCGGGGTGAAGAAACCCTTTTTGAGAACTCAGAGTGAGTAAATTGGCCATTTTCATGCACTTTTAACCATTCCATAAATCTTGTGTTTTGGGCCCCTGGAAGCATGAAAATCACTTTAAACATGCTAATTTTAGCTTTAACACTGATGATCCACCTACAAATGTGAACTGACGTTCAAAAATAAAACATTTGAAAACGGACCATTTTCCACATTTCTGAAGCATGACGTAATGGGGGGGTGTTATCTCTTTTGTCGAAAATCAGCCGTTTTTGCTCGAACATTAAATGCCTCCAAATGGTATTTAATTAACTTCCCGAGCCCCTGGAAGCATGAAAATCACTTTAAACATGCCAATTTTAGCTCTAACACTGATGATCCACCTACAAATGTGAACTGACGTTCAAAAATAAAACATTTGAAAACGGACCATTTTCCACATTTCTGAAGCATGACGTAATGGGGGGGTGTTATCTCTTTTGTCGAAAATCAGCCGTTTTTGCTCGAACATTAAATGCCTCCAAATGGTATTTAATTAACTTCCCGGGGTGAAGAAACCCTTTTTGAGAACTCAGAGTGAGTAAATTGGCCATTTTCATGCACTTTTAACCATTCCATAAATCTTGTGTTTTGGGCCCCTGGAAGCATGAAAATCACTTTAAACATGCAAATTTTAGCTCTAACACTGATGATCCACCTACAAATGTGAACTGACGTTCAAAAATAAAACATTTGAAAACGGACCATTTTCCACATTTCTGAAGCATGACGTAATGGGGGGGTGTTATCTCTTTTGTCGAAAATCAGCCGTTTTTGCTCGAACATTAAATGCCTCCAAATGGTATTTAGTTAACTTCCCGAGCCCCTGGAAGCATGAAAATCACTTTAAACATGCTAATTTTAGCTCTAACACTGATGATCCACCTACAAATGTGAACTGACGTTCAAAAATAAAACATTTGAAAACGGACCATTTTCCACATTTCTGAAGCATGACGTAATGGGGGGGTGTTATCTCTTTTGTCGAAAATCAGCCGTTTTTGCTCGAACATTAAATGCCTCCAAATGGTATTTAATTAACTTCCCGGGGTGAAGAAACCCTTTTTGAGAACTCAGAGTGAGTAAATTGGCCATTTTCATGCACTTTTAACCATTCCATAAATCTTGTGTTTTGGGCCCCTGGAAGCATGAAAATCACTTTAAACATGCTAATTTTAGCTCTAACACTGATGATCCACCTACAAATGTGAACTGACGTTCAAAAATAAAACATTTGAAAACGGACCATTTTCCACATTTCTGAAGCATGACGTAATGGGGGGGTGTTATCTCTTTTGTCGAAAATCAGCCGTTTTTGCTCGAACATTAAATGCCTCCAAATGGTATTTATTTCACTTCCCGAGCCCCTGGAAGCATGAAAATCACTTTAAACATGCTAATTTTAGCTCTAACACTGATGATCCACCTACAAATGTGAACTGACGTTCAAAAATAAAACATTTGAAAACGGACCATTTTCCACATTTCTGAAGCATGACGTAATGGGGGGGTGTTATCTCTTTTGTCGAAAATCAGCCGTTTTTGCTCGAACATTAAATGCCTCCAAATGGTGTTTAATTAACTTCCCGGGGTGAAGAAACCCTTTTTGAGAACTCAGAGTGAGTAAATTGGCCATTTTCATGCACTTTTAACCATTCCATAAATCTTGTGTTTTGGGCCCCTGGAAGCATGAAAATCACTTTAAACATGCTAATTTTAGCTCTAACACTGATGATCCACCTACAAATGTGAACTGACGTTCAAAAATAAAACATTTGAAAACGGACCATTTTCCACATTTCTGAAGCATGACGTAATGGGGGGGGTGTTATCTCTTTTGTCGAAAATCAGCCGTTTTTGCTCGAACATTAAATGCCTCCAAATGGTATTTAATTAACTTCCGGAGCCCCTGGAAGCATGAAAATCACTTTAAACATGCTAATTTTAGCTCTAACACTGATGATCCACCTACAAATGTGAACTGACGTTCAAAAATAAAACATTTGAAAACGGACCATTTTCCACATTTCTGAAGCATGACGTAATGGGGGGGTGTTATCTCTTTTGTCGAAAATCAGCCGTTTTTGCTCGAACATTAAATGCCTCCAAATGGTATTTAATTAACTTCCTGGGGTGAAGAAACCCTTTTTGAGAACTCAGAGTGAGTAAATTGGCCATTTTCATGCACTTTTAACCATTCCATAAATCTTGTGTTTTGGGCCCCTGGAAGCATGAAAATCACTTTAAACATGCTAATTTTAGCTCTAACACTGATGATCCACCTACAAATGTGAACTGACGTTCAAAAATAAAACATTTGAAAACGGACCATTTTCCACATTTCTGAAGCATGACGTAATGGGGGGGTGTTATCTCTTTTGTCGAAAATCAGCCGTTTTTGCTCGAATATTAAATGCCTCCAAATGGTATTTAATTAACTTCCCGAGCCCCTGGAAGCATGAAAATCACTTTAAACATGCCAATTTTAGCTCTAACACTGATGATCCACCTACAAATGTGAACTGACGTTCAAAAATAAAACATTTGAAAACGGACCATTTTCCACATTTCTGAAGCATGACGTAATGGGGGGGTGTTATCTCTTTTGTCGAAAATCAGCCGTTTTTGCTCGAACATTAAATGCCTCCAAATGGTATTTAATTAACTTCCCGGGGTGAAGAAACCCTTTTTGAGAACTCAGAGTGAGTAAATTGGCCATTTTCATGCACTTTTAACCATTCCATAAATCTTGTGTTTTGGGCCCCTGGAAGCATGAAAATCACTTTAAACATGCTAATTTTAGCTCTAACACTGATGATCCACCTACAAATGTGAACTGACGTTCAAAAATAAAACATTTGAAAACGGACCATTTTCCACATTTCTGAAGCATGACGTAATGGGGGGGTGTTATCTCTTTTGTCGAAAATCAGCCGTTTTTGCTCGAACATTAAATGCCTCCAAATGGTATTTAATTAACTTCCCGAGCCCCTGGAAGCATGAAAATCACTTTAAACATGCTAATTTTAGCTCTAACACTGATGATCCACCTACAAATGTGAACTGACGTTCAAAAATAAAACATTTGAAAACGGACCATTTTCCACATTTCTGAAGCATGACGTAATGGGGGGGTGTTATCTCTTTTGTCGAAAATCAGCCGTTTTTGCTCGAACATTAAATGCCTCCAAATGGTATTTAATTAACTTCCCGGGGTGAAGAAACCCTTTTTGAGAACTCAGAGTGAGTAAATTGGCCATTTTCATGCACTTTTAACCATTCCATAAATCTTGTGTTTTGGGCCCCAAGAAGCATGAAAATCACTTTAAACATGCTAATTTTAGCTCTAACACTGATGATCCACCTACAAATGTGAACTGACGTTCAAAAATAAAACATTTGAAAACGGACCATTTTCCACATTTCTGAAGCATGACGTAATGGGGGGGTGTTATCTCTTTTGTCGAAAATCAGCCGTTTTTGCTCGAACATTAAATGCCTCCAAATGGTATTTAATTAACTTCCCGGGGTGAAGAAACCCTTTTTGAGAACTCAGAGTGAGTAAATTGGCCATTTTCATGCACTTTTAACCATTCCATAAATCTTGTGTTTTGGGCCCCTGGAAGCATGAAAATCACTTTAAACATGCTAATTTTAGCTCTAACACTGATGATCCACCTACAAATGTGAACTGACGTTCAAAAATAAAACATTTGAAAACGGACCATTTTCCACATTTCTGAAGCATGACGTAATGGGGGGTGTTATCTCTTTTGTCGAAAATCAGCCGTTTTTGCTCGAACATTAAATGCCTCCAAATGGTATTTAATTAACTTCCCGGGGTGAAGAAACCCTTTTTGAGAACTCAGAGTGAGTAAATTGGCCATTTTCATGCACTTTTAACCATTCAATAAATCTTGTGTTTTGGGCCCCTGGAAGCATGAAAATCACTTGAAACATGCTAATTTTAGCTCTAACACTGATGATCCACCTACAAATGTGAACTGACGTTCAAATATAAAACATTTGAAAATGGACCATTTTCCACATTTCTGAAGCATGACGTAATGGGGGGGTGTTATCTCTTTTGTCGAAAATCAGCCGTTTTTGCTCGAACATTAAATGCCTCCAAATGGTATTTAATTAACTTCCCGAGCCCCTGGAAGCATGAAAATCACTTTAAACATGCTAATTTTAGCTCTAACACTGATGATCCACCTACAAATGTGAACTGACGTTCAAAAATAAAACATTTGAAAACGGACCATTTTCCACATTTCTGAAGCATGACGTAATGGGGGGGGTGTTATCTCTTTTGTCGAAAATCAGCCGTTTTTGCTCGAACATTAAATGCCTCCAAATGGTATTTAATTAACTTCCCGGGGTGAAGAAACCCTTTTTCAGAACTCAGAGTGAGTAAATTGGCCATTTTCATGCACTTTTAACCATTCCATAAATCTTGTGTTTTGGGCCCCTGGAAGCATGAAAATCACTTTAAACATGCTAATTTTAGCTCTAACACTGATGATCCACCTACAAATGTGAACTGACGTTCAAAAATAAAACATTTGAAAACGGACCATTTTCCACATTTCTGAAGCATGACGTAATGGGGGGGTGTTATCTCTTTTGTCGAAAATCAGCCGTTTTTGCTTGAACATTAAATGCCTCCAAATGGTATTTAATTAACTTCCCGGGGTGAAGAAACCCTTTTTGAGAACTCAGAGTGAGTAAATTGGCCATTTTCATGCACTTTTAACCATTCCATAAATCTTGTGTTTTGGGCCCCTGGAAGCATGAAAATCACTTTAAACATGCTAATTTTAGCTCTAACACTGATGATCCACCTACAAATGTGAACTGACGTTCAAAAATAAAACATTTGAAAACGGACCATTTTCCACATTTCTGAAGCATGACGTAATGGGGGGGTGTTATCTCTTTTGTCGAAAATCAGCCGTTTTTGCTCGAACATTAAATGCCTCCAAATGGTATTTAATTAACTTCCCGTGCCCCTGGAAGCATGAAAATCACTTTAAACATGCTAATTTTAGCTCTAACACTGATGATCCACCTACAAATGTGAACTGACGTTCAAAAATAAAACATTTGAAAACGGACCATTTTCCACATTTCTGAAGCATGACGTAATGGGGGGGTGTTATCTCTTTTGTCGAAAATCAGCCGTTTTTGCTCGAACATTAAATGCCTCCAAATGGTATTTATTTCACTTCCCGAGCCCCTGGAAGCATGAAAATCACTTTAAACATGCTAATTTTAGCTCTAACACTGATGATCCACCTACAAATGTGAACTGACGTTCAAAAATAAAACATTTGAAAACGGACCATTTTCCACATTTCTGAAGCATGACGTAATGGGGGGGTGTTATCTCTTTTGTCGAAAATCAGCCGTTTTTGCTTGAACATTAAATGCCTCCAAATGGTATTTAATTAACTTCCCGGGGTGAAGAAACCCTTTTTGAGAACTCAGAGTGAGTAAATTGGCCATTTTCATGCACTTTTAACCATTCCATAAATCTTGTGTTTTGGGCCCCTGGAAGCATGAACATCACTTTAAACATGCTAATTTTAGCTCTAACACTGATGATCCACCTACAAATTTGAACTGACGTTCAAAAATAAAACATTTGAAAACGGACCATTTTCCACATTTCTGAAGCATGACGTAATGGGGGGGTGTTATCTCTTTTGTCGAAAATCAGCCGTTTTTGCTCGAACATTAAATGCCTCCAAATGGTATTTAATTAACTTCCGGAGCCCCTGGAAGCATGAAAATCACTTTAAACATGCTAATTTTAGCTCTAACACTGATGATCCACCTACAAATGTGAACTGACGTTCAAAAATAAAACATTTGAAAACGGACCATTTTCCACATTTCTGAAGCATGACGTAATGGGGGGGGTGTTATCTCTTTTGTCGAAAATCAGCCGTTTTTGCTCAAACATTAAATGCCTCCAAATGGTATTTAATTAACTTCCCGGGGTGAAGAAACCCTTTTTGAGAACTCAGAGTGAGTAAATTGGCCATTTTCATGCACTTTTAACCATTCCATAAATCTTGTGTTTTGGGCCCCTGGAAGCATGAAAATCACTTTAAACATGCTAATTTTAGCTCTAACACTGATGATCCACCTACAAATGTGAACTGACGTTCAAAAATAAAACATTTGAAAACGGACCATTTTCCACATTTCTGAAGCATGACGTAATGGGGGGGTGTTATCTCTTTTGTCGAAAATCAGCCGTTTTTGCTCGAACATTAAATGCCTCCAAATGGTATTTAATTAACTTCCCGGGGTGAAGAAACCCTTTTTGAGAACTCAGAGTGAGTAAATTGGCCATTTTCATGCACTTTTAACCATTCCATAAATCTTGTGTTTTGGGCCCCTGGAAGCATGAAAATCACTTTAAACATGCTAATTTTAGCTTTAACACTGATGATCCACCTACAAATGTGAACTGACGTTCAAAAATAAAACATTTGAAAACGGACCATTTTCCACATTTCTGAAGCATGACGTAATGGGGGGGTGTTATCTCTTTTGTCGAAAATCAGCCGTTTTTGCTCGAACATTAAATGCCTCCAAATGGTATTTAATTAACTTCCCGAGCCCCTGGAAGCATGAAAATCACTTTAAACATGCCAATTTTAGCTCTAACACTGATGATCCACCTACAAATGTGAACTGACGTTCAAAAATAAAACATTTGAAAACGGACCATTTTCCACATTTCTGAAGCATGACGTAATGGGGGGGTGTTATCTCTTTTGTCGAAAATCAGCCGTTTTTGCTCGAACATTAAATGCCTCCAAATGGTATTTAATTAACTTCCCGGGGTGAAGAAACCCTTTTTGAGAACTCAGAGTGAGTAAATTGGCCATTTTCATGCACTTTTAACCATTCCATAAATCTTGTGTTTTGGGCCCCTGGAAGCATGAAAATCACTTTAAACATGCTAATTTTAGCTCTAACACTGATGATCCACCTACAAATGTGAACTGACGTTCAAAAATAAAACATTTGAAAACGGACCATTTTCCACATTTCTGAAGCATGACGTAATGGGGGGGTGTTATCTCTTTTGTCGAAAATCAGCCGTTTTTGCTCGAACATTAAATGCCTCCAAATGGTATTTAATTAACTTCCCGAGCCCCTGGAAGCATGAAAATCACTTTAAACATGCTAATTTTAGCTCTAACACTGATGATCCACCTACAAATGTGAACTGACGTTCAAAAATAAAACATTTGAAAACGGACCATTTTCCACATTTCTGAAGCATGACGTAATGGGGGGGTGTTATCTCTTTTGTCGAAAATCAGCCGTTTTTGCTCGAACATTAAATGCCTCCAAATGGTATTTAATTAACTTCCCGGGGTGAAGAAACCCTTTTTGAGAACTCAGAGTGAGTAAATTGGCCATTTTCATGCACTTTTAACCATTCCATAAATCTTGTGTTTTGGGCCCCTGGAAGCATGAAAATCACTTTAAACATGCTAATTTTAGCTCTAACACTGATGATCCACCTACAAATGTGAACTGACGTTCAAAAATAAAACATTTGAAAACGGACCATTTTCCACATTTCTGAAGCATGACGTAATGGGGGGGGTGTTATCTCTTTTGTCGAAAATCAGCCGTTTTTGCTTGAACATTAAATGCCTCCAAATGGTATTTAATTAACTTCCGGAGCCCCTGGAAGCATGAAAATCACTTTAAACATGCTAATTTTAGCTCTAACACTGATGATCCACCTACAAATGTGAACTGACGTTCAAAAATAAAACATTTGAAAACGGACCATTTTCCACATTTCTGAAGCATGACGTAATGGGGGGGTGTTATCTCTTTTGTCGAAAATCAGCCGTTTTTGCTCGAACATTAAATGCCTCCAAATGGTATTTAATTAACTTCCCGGGGTGAAGAAACCCTTTTTGAGAACTCAGAGTGAGTAAATTGGCCATTTTCATGCACTTTTAACCATTCCATAAATCTTGTGTTTTGGGCCCCTGGAAGCATGAAAATCACTTTAAACATGCTAATTTTAGCTCTAACACTGATGATCCACCTACAAATGTGAACTGACGTTCAAAAATAAAACATTTGAAAACGGACCATTTTCCACATTTCTGAAGCATGACGTAATGGGGGGGTGTTATCTCTTTTGTCGAAAATCAGCCGTTTTTGCTCGAACATTAAATGCCTCCAAATGGTATTTAATTAACTTCCCGAGCCCCTGGAAGCATGAAAATCACTTTAAACATGCCAATTTTAGCTCTAACACTGATGATCCACCTACAAATGTGAACTGACGTTCAAAAATAAAACATTTGAAAACGGACCATTTTCCACATTTCTGAAGCATGACGTAATGGGGGGGTGTTATCTCTTTTGTCGAAAATCAGCCGTTTTTGCTCGAACATTAAATGCCTCCAAATGGTATTTAATTAACTTCCCGGGGTGAAGAAACCCTTTTTGAGAACTCAGAGTGAGTAAATTGGCCATTTTCATGCACTTTTAACCATTCCATAAATCTTGTGTTTTGGGCCCCTGGAAGCATGAAAATCACTTTAAACATGCTAATTTTAGCTCTAACACTGATGATCCACCTACAAATGTGAACTGACGTTCAAAAATAAAACATTTGAAAACGGACCATTTTCCACATTTCTGAAGCATGACGTAATGGGGGGGTGTTATCTCTTTTGTCGAAAATCAGCCGTTTTTGCTCGAACATTAAATGCCTCCAAATGGTATTTAATTAACTTCCCGAGCCCCTGGAAGCATGAAAATCACTTTAAACATGCTAATTTTAGCTCTAACACTGATGATCCACCTACAAATGTGAACTGACGTTCAAAAATAAAACATTTGAAAACGGACCATTTTCCACATTTCTGAAGCATGACGTAATGGGGGGGTGTTATCTCTTTTGTCGAAAATCAGCCGTTTTTGCTCGAACATTAAATGCCTCCAAATGGTATTTAATTAACTTCCCGGGGTGAAGAAACCCTTTTTGAGAACTCAGAGTGAGTAAATTGGCCATTTTCATGCACTTTTAACCATTCCATAAATCTTGTGTTTTGGGCCCCAAGAAGCATGAAAATCACTTTAAACATGCTAATTTTAGCTCTAACACTGATGATCCACCTACAAATGTGAACTGACGTTCAAAAATAAAACATTTGAAAACGGACCATTTTCCACATTTCTGAAGCATGACGTAATGGGGGGGTGTTATCTATTTTGTCGAAAATCAGCCGTTTTTGCTCGAACATTAAATGCCTCCAAATGGTATTTAATTAACTTCCCGGGGTGAAGAAACCCTTTTTGAGAACTCAGAGTGAGGAAATTGGCCATTTTCATGCACTTTTAACCATTCCATAAATCTTGTGTTTTGGGCCCCTGGAAGCATGAAAATCACTTTAAACATGCTAATTTTAGCTCTAACACTGATGATCCACCTACAAATGTGAACTGACGTTCAAAAATAAAACATTTGAAAACGGACCATTTTCCACATTTCTGAAGCATGACGTAATGGGGGGGTGTTATCTCTTTTGTCGAAAATCAGCCGTTTTTGCTCGAACATTAAATGCCTCCAAATGGTATTTAATTAACTTCCCGAGCCCCTGGAAGCATGAAAATCACTTTAAACATGCTAATTTTAGCTCTAACACTGATGATCCACCTACAAATGTGAACTGACGTTCAAAAATAAAACATTTGAAAACGGACCATTTTCCACATTTCTGAAGCATGACGTAATGGGGGGGTGTTATCTCTTTTGTCGAAAATCAGCCGTTTTTGCTCTAACATTAAATGCCTCCAAATGGTATTTAATTAACTTCCCGGGGTGAAGAAACCCTTTTTGAGAACTCAGAGTAAATTGGCCATTTTCATGCACTTTTAACCATTCCATAAATCTTGTGTTTTGGGCCCCTGGAAGCATGAAAATCACTTTAAACATGCTAATTTTAGCTCTAACACTGATGATCCACCTACAAATGTGAACTGACGTTCAAAAATAAAACATTTGAAAACGGACCATTTTCCACATTTCTGAAGCATGACGTAATGGGGGGGTGTTATCTCTTTTGTCGAAAATCAGCTGTTTTTGCTCGAACATTAAATGCCTCCAAATGGTATTTAATTAACTTCCCGAGCCCCTGGAAGCATGAAAATCACTTTAAACATGCTAATTTTAGCTCTAACACTGATGATCCACCTACAAATGTGAACTGACGTTCAAAAATAAAACATTTGAAAATGGACCATTTTCCACATTTCTGAAGCATGACGTAATGGGGGGGTGTTATCTCTTTTGTCGAAAATCAGCCGTTTTTGCTCGAACATTAAATGCCTCCAAATGGTATTTAATTAACTTCCCGAGCCCCTGGAAGCATGAAAATCACTTTAAACATGCTAATTTTAGCTCTAACACTGATGATCCACCTACAAATGTGAACTGACGTTCAAAAATAAAACATTTGAAAACGGACCATTTTCCACATTTCTGAAGCATGACGTAATGGGGGGGTGTTATCTCTTTTGTGGAAAATCAGCCTTTTTTGCTCGAACATTAAATGCCTCCAAATGGTATTTATTTCACTTCTCGAGCCCCTGGAAGCATGAAAATCACTTTAAACATGCTAATTTTAGCTCTAACACTGATGATCCACCTACAAATGTGAACTGACGTTCAAAAATAAAACATTTGAAAACGGACCATTTTCCACATTTCTGAAGCATGACGTAATGGGGGGGTGTTATCTCTTTTGTCGAAAATCAGCCGTTTTTGCTCGAACATTAAATGCCTCCAAATGGTATTTAATTAACTTCCCGAGCCCCTGGAAGCATGAAAATCACTTTAAACATGCTAATTTTAGCTCTAACACTGATGATCCACATACAAATGTGAACTGACGTTCAAAAATAAAACATTTGAAAACGGACCATTTTCCACATTTCTGAAGCATGACGTAATGGGGGGGTGTTATCTCTTTTGTCGAAAATCAGCCGTTTTTGCTCGAACATTAAATGCCTCCAAATGGTATTTAATTAACTTCCCGAGCCCCTGGAAGCATGAAAATCACTTTAAACATGCTAATTTTAGCTCTAACACTGATGATCCACCTACAAATGTGAACTGACGTTCAAAAATAAAACATTTGAAAACGGACCATTTTCCACATTTCTGAAGCATGACGTAATGGGGGGTGTTATCTCTTTTGTCGAAAATCAGCCGTTTTTGCTCGAACATTAAATGCCTCCAAATGGTATTTAATTAACTTCCCGAGCCCCTGGAAGCATGAAAATCACTTTAAACATGCAAATTTTAGCTCTAACACTGATGATCCACCTACAAATGTGAACTGACGTTCAAAAATAAAACATTTGAAAACGGACCATTTTCCACATTTCTGAAGCATGACGTAATGGGGGGGGTGTTATCTCTTTTGTCGAAAATCAGCCGTTTTTGCTCGAACATTAAATGCCTCCAAATGGTATTTAATTAACTTCCCGAGCCCCTGGAAGCATGAAAATCACTTTAAACATGCTAATTTTAGCTCTAACACTGATGATCCACCTACAAATGTGAACTGACGTTCAAAAATAAAACATTTGAAAACGGACCATTTTCCACATTTCTGAAGCATGACGTAATGGGGGGGTGTTATCTCTTTTGTCGAAAATCAGCCGTTTTTGCTCGAACATTAAATGCCTCCAAATGGTATTTAATTAACTTCCCGAGCCCCTGGAAGCATGAAAATCACTTTAAACATGCTAATTTTAGCTCTAACACTGATGATCCACCTACAAATGTGAACTGACGTTCAAAAATAAAACATTTGAAAACGGACCATTTTCCACATTTCTGAAGCATGACGTAATGGGAGGGTGTTATCTCTTTTGTCGAAAATCAGCCGTTTTTGCTCGAACATTAAATGCCTCCAAATGGTATTTAATTAACTTCCCGAGCCCCTGGAAGCATGAAAATCACTTTAAACATGCTAATTTTAGCTCTAACACTGATGATCCACCTACAAATGTGAACTGACGTTCAAAAATAAAACATTTGAAAACGGACCATTTTCCACATTTCTGAAGCATGACCTAATGGGGGGGTGCTATCTCTTTTGTCGAAAATCAGCCGTTTTTGCTCTAACATTAAATGCCTCCAAATGGTATTTAATTAACTTCCCGGGGTGAAGAAACCCTTTTTGAGAACTCAGAGTGAGTAAATTGGCCATTTTCTTGCACTTTTAACCATTCCATAAATCTTGTGTTTTGGGCCCCTGGAAGCATGAAAATCACTTTAAACATGCTAATTTTAGCTCTAACACTGATGATCCACCTACAAATGTGAACTGACGTTCAAAAATAAAACATTTGAAAACGGACCATTTTCCACATTTCTGAAGCATGACGTAATGGGGGGGTGTTATCTCTTTTGTCGAAAATCAGCCGTTTTTTCTCTAACATTAAATGCCTCCAAATGGTATTTATTTAACTTCCCGGGGTGAAGAAACCCTTTTTGAGAACTCAGAGTGAGTAAATTGGCCATTTTCATGCACTTTTAACCATTCCATAAATCTTGTGTTTTGGGCCCCTGGAAGCATGAAAATCACTTTAAACATGCTAATTTTAGCTCTAACACTGATGATCCACCTACAAATGTGAACTGACGTTCAAAAATAAAACATTTGAAAACGGACCATTTTCCGCATTTCTGAAGCATGACGTAATGGGGGGGTGTTATCTCTTTTGTCGAAAATCAGCCGTTTTTGCTCGAACATTAAATGCCTCCAAATGGTATTTAATTAACTTCCCGAGCCCCTGGAAGCATGAAAATCACTTTAAATATGCTAATTTTAGCTCTAACACTGATGATCCACCTACAAATGTGAACTGACGTTCAAAAATAAAACATTTGAAAACGGACCATTTTCCACATTTCTGAAGCATGACGTAATGGGGGGGTGTTATCTCTTTTGTCGAAAATCAGCCGTTTTTGCTCGAACATTAAATGCCTCCAAATGGTATTTAATTAACTTCCCGGGGTGAAGAAACCCTTTTTGAGAACTCAGAGTGAGTAAATTGGCCATTTTCATGCACTTTTAACCATTCCATAAATCTTGTGTTTTGGGCCCCTGGAAGCATGAAAATAACTTTAAACATGCTAATTTTAGCTCTAACACTGATGATCCACCTACAAATGTGAACTGACGTTCAAAAATAAAACATTTGAAAACGGACCATTTTCCACATTTCTGAAGCATGACGTAATGGGGGGTGTTATCTCTTTTGTCGAAAATCAGCCGTTTTTGCTCTAACATTAAATGCCTCCAAATGGTATTTAATTAACTTCCCGGGGTGAAGAAACCCTTTTTGAGAACTCAGAGTGAGTAAATTGGCCATTTTCATGCACTTTTAACCATTCCATAAATCTTGTGTTTTGGGCCCCTGGAAGCATGAAAATCACTTTAAACATGCTAATTTTAGCTCTAACACTGATGATCCACCTACAAATGTGAACTGACGTTCAAAAATAAAACATTTGAAAACGGACCATTTTCCACATTTCTGAAGCATGACGTAATGGGGGGGTGTTATCTCTTTTGTCGAAAATCAGCCGTTTTTGCTCGAACATTAAATGCCTCCAAATGGTATTTATTTCACTTCCCGAGCCCCTGGAATCATGAAAATCACTTTAAACATGCTAATTTTAGCTCTAACACTGATGATCCACCTACAAATGTGAACTGACGTTCAAAAATAAAACATTTGAAAACGGACCATTTTCCACATTTCTGAAGCATGACGTAATGGGGGGGTGTTATCTCTTTTGTCGAAAATCAGCCGTTTTTGCTCGAACATTAAATGCCTCCAAATGGTATTTATTTCACTTCCCGAGCCCCTGGAAGCATGAAAATCACTTTAAACATGCTAATTTTAGCTCTAACACTGATGATCCACCTACAAATGTGAACTGACGTTCAAAAATAAAACATTTGAAAACGGACCATTTTCCACATTTCTGAAGCATGACGTAATGGGGGGGTGTTATCTCTTTTGTCGAAAATTAGCCGTTTTTTCTCTAACATTAAATGCCTCCAAATGGTATTTAATTAACTTCCCGGGGTGAAGAAACCCTTTTTGAGAACTCAGAGTGAGTAAATTGGCCATTTTCATGCACTTTTAACCATTCCATAAATCTTGTGTTTTGGGCCCCTGGAAGCATGAAAATCACTTTAAACATGCTAATTTTAGCTCTAACACTGATGATTCACCTACAAATGTGAACTGACGTTCAAAAATAAAACATTTGAAAACGGACCATTTTCCACATTTCTGAAGCATGACGTAATGGGGGGGGTGTTATCTCTTTTGTCGAAAATCAGCCGTTTTTGCTCGAACATTAAATGCCTCCAAATGGTATTTAATTAACTTCCCGAGCCCCTGGAAGCATGAAAATCACTTTAAACATGCTAATTTTAGCTCTAACACTGATGATCCACCTACAAATGTGAACTGACGTTCAAAAATAAAACATTTGAAAACGGACCATTTTCCACATTTCTGAAGCATGACGTAATGGGGGGGTGTTATCTCTTTTGTCGAAAATCAGCCGTTTTTGCTCGAACATTAAATGCCTCCAAATGGTATTTAATTAACTTCCCGAGCCCCTGGAAGCATGAAAATCACTTTAAACATGCTAATTTTAGCTCTAACACTGATGATCCACCTACAAATGTGAACTGACGTTCAAAAATAAAACATTTGAAAACGGACCATTTTCCACATTTCTGAAGCATGACGTAATGGGGGGGTGTTATCTCTTTTGTGCAAAATCAGCCTTTTTTGCTCGAACATTAAATGCCTCCAAATGGTATTTATTTCACTTCTCGAGCCCCTGGAAGCATGAAAATCACTTTAAACATGCTAATTTTAGCTCTAACACTGATGATCCACCTACAAATGTGAACTGACGTTCAAAAATAAAACATTTGATAACGGACCATTTTCCACATTTCTGAAGCATGACGTAATGGGGGGGTGTTATCTCTTTTGTCGAAAATCAGCCGTTTTTGCTCGAACATTAAATGCCTCCAAATGGTATTTAATTAACTTCCCGAGCCCCTGGAAGCTTGAAAATCACTTTAAACATGCTAATTTTAGCTCTAACACTGATGATCCACCTACAAATGTGAACTGACGTTCAAAAATAAAACATTTGAAAACGGACCATTTTCCACATTTCTGAAGCATGACGTAATGGGGGGGGTGTTATCTCTTTTGTCGAAAATCAGCCGTTTTTGCTCGAACATTAAATGCCTCCAAATGGTATTTAATTAACTTCCCGAGCCCCTGGAAGCATGAAAATCACTTTAAACATGCAAATTTTAGCTCTAACACTGATGATCCACCTACAAATGTGAACTGACGTTCAAAAATAAAACATTTGAAAACGGACCATTTTCCACATTTCTGAAGCATGACGTAATGGGGGGGGTGTTATCTCTTTTGTCGAAAATCAGCCGTTTTTGCTCGAACATTAAATGCCTCCAAATGGTATTTAATTAACTTCCCGGGGTGAAGAAACCCTTTTTGAGAACTCAGAGTGAGTAAATTGGCCATTTTCATGCACTTTTAACCATTCCATAAATCTTGTGTTTTGGGCCCCTGGAAGCATGAAAATCACTTTAAACATGCTAATTTTAGCTCTAACACTGATGATCCACCTACAAATGTGAACTGACGTTCAAAAATAAAACATTTGAAAACGGACCATTTTCCACATTTCTGAAGCATGACGTAATGGGGGGGTGTTATCTCTTTTGTCGAAAATCAGCCGTTTTTGCTCGAACATTAAATGCCTCCAAATGGTATTTATTTCACTTCCCGAGCCCCTGGAATCATGAAAATCACTTTAAACATGCTAATTTTAGCTCTAACACTGATGATCCACCTACAAATGTGAACTGACGTTCAAAAATAAAACATTTGAAAACGGACCATTTTCCACATTTCTGAAGCATGACGTAATGGGGGGGTGTTATCTCTTTTGTCGAAAATCAGCCGTTTTTGCTCGAACATTAAATGCCTCCAAATGGTATTTATTTCACTTCCCGAGCCCCTGGAAGCATGAAAATCACTTTAAACATGCTAATTTTAGCTCTAACACTGATGATCCACCTACAAATGTGAACTGACGTTCAAAAATAAAACATTTGAAAACGGACCATTTTCCACATTTCTGAAGCATGACGTAATGGGGGGGTGTTATCTCTTTTGTCGAAAATTAGCCGTTTTTTCTCTAACATTAAATGCCTCCAAATGGTATTTAATTAACTTCCCGGGGTGAAGAAACCCTTTTTGAGAACTCAGAGTGAGTAAATTGGCCATTTTCATGCACTTTTAACCATTCCATAAATCTTGTGTTTTGGGCCCCTGGAAGCATGAAAATCACTTTAAACATGCTAATTTTAGCTCTAACACTGATGATTCACCTACAAATGTGAACTGACGTTCAAAAATAAAACATTTGAAAACGGACCATTTTCCACATTTCTGAAGCATGACGTAATGGGGGGGGTGTTATCTCTTTTGTCGAAAATCAGCCGTTTTTGCTCGAACATTAAATGCCTCCAAATGGTATTTAATTAACTTCCCGAGCCCCTGGAAGCATGAAAATCACTTTAAACATGCTAATTTTAGCTCTAACACTGATGATCCACCTACAAATGTGAACTGACGTTCAAAAATAAAACATTTGAAAACGGACCATTTTCCACATTTCTGAAGCATGACGTAATGGGGGGGTGTTATCTCTTTTGTCGAAAATCAGCCGTTTTTGCTCGAACATTAAATGCCTCCAAATGGTATTTAATTAACTTCCCGAGCCCCTGGAAGCATGAAAATCACTTTAAACATGCTAATTTTAGCTCTAACACTGATGATCCACCTACAAATGTGAACTGACGTTCAAAAATAAAACATTTGAAAACGGACCATTTTCCACATTTCTGAAGCATGACGTAATGGGGGGGTGTTATCTCTTTTGTGCAAAATCAGCCTTTTTTGCTCGAACATTAAATGCCTCCAAATGGTATTTATTTCACTTCTCGAGCCCCTGGAAGCATGAAAATCACTTTAAACATGCTAATTTTAGCTCTAACACTGATGATCCACCTACAAATGTGAACTGACGTTCAAAAATAAAACATTTGATAACGGACCATTTTCCACATTTCTGAAGCATGACGTAATGGGGGGGTGTTATCTCTTTTGTCGAAAATCAGCCGTTTTTGCTCGAACATTAAATGCCTCCAAATGGTATTTAATTAACTTCCCGAGCCCCTGGAAGCTTGAAAATCACTTTAAACATGCTAATTTTAGCTCTAACACTGATGATCCACCTACAAATGTGAACTGACGTTCAAAAATAAAACATTTGAAAACGGACCATTTTCCACATTTCTGAAGCATGACGTAATGGGGGGGTGTTATCTCTTTTGTCGAAAATCAGCCGTTTTTGCTCGAACATTAAATGCCTCCAAATGGTATTTAATTAACTTCCCGAGCCCCTGGAAGCATGAAAATCACTTTAAACATGCAAATTTTAGCTCTAACACTGATGATCCACCTACAAATGTGAACTGACGTTCAAAAATAAAACATTTGAAAACGGACCATTTTCCACATTTCTGAAGCATGACGTAATGGGGGGGGTGTTATCTCTTTTGTCGAAAATCAGCCGTTTTTGCTCGAACATTAAATGCCTCCAAATGGTATTTAATTAACTTCCCGAGCCCCTGGAAGCATGAAAATCACTTTAAACATGCTAATTTTAGCTCTAACACTGATGATCCACCTACAAATTTGAACTGACGTTCAAAAATAAAACATTTGAAAACGGACCATTTTCCACATTTCTGAAGCATGACGTAATGGGGGGGTGTTATCTCTTTTGTCGAAAATCAGCCGTTTTTGCTCGAACATTAAATGCCTCCAAATGGTATTTAATTAACTTCCCGAGCCCCTGGAAGCATGAAAATCACTTTAAACATGCTAATTTTAGCTCTAACACTGATGATCCACCTACAAATGTGAACTGACGTTCAAAAATAAAACATTTGAAAACGGACCATTTTCCACATTTCTGAAGCATGACGTAATGGGAGGGTGTTATCTCTTTTGTCGAAAATCAGCCGTTTTTGCTCGAACATTAAATGCCTCCAAATGGTATTTAATTAACTTCCCGAGCCCCTGGAAGCATGAAAATCACTTTAAACATGCTAATTTTAGCTCTAACACTGATGATCCACCTACAAATGTGAACTGACGTTCAAAAATAAAACATTTGAAAACGGACCATTTTCCACATTTCTGAAGCATGACGTAATGGGGGGGTGTTATCTCTTTTGTCGAAAATCAGCCGTTTTTGCTCTAACATTAAATGCCTCCAAATGGTATTTAATTAACTTCCCGGGGTGAAGAAACCCTTTTTGAGAACTCAGAGTGAGTAAATTGGCCATTTTCTTGCACTTTTAACCATTCCATAAATCTTGTGTTTTGGGCCCCTGGAAGCATGAAAATCACTTTAAACATGCTAATTTTAGCTCTAACACTGATGATCCACCTACAAATGTGAACTGACGTTCAAAAATAAAACATTTGAAAACGGACCATTTTCCACATTTCTGAAGCATGACGTAATGGGGGGGTGTTATCTCTTTTGTCGAAAATCAGCCGTTTTTGCTCGAACATTAAATGCCTCCAAATGGTATTTAATTAACTTCCCGAGCCCCTGGAAGCATGAAAATCACTTTAAACATGCTAATTTTAGCTCTAACACTGATGATCCACCTACAAATGTGAACTGACGTTCAAAAATAAAACATTTGAAAACGGACCATTTTCCACATTTCTGAAGCATGACGTAATGGGGGGGTGTTATCTCTTTTGTCGAAAATCAGCCGTTTTTGCTCGAACATTAAATGCCTCCAAATGGTATTTAATTAACTTCCCGGGGTGAAGAAACCCTTTTTGAGAACTCAGAGTGAGTAAATTGGCCATTTTCATGCACTTTTAACCATTCCATAAATCTTGTGTTTTGGGCCCCTGGAAGCATGAAAATAACTTTAAACATGCTAATTTTAGCTCTAACACTGATGATCCACCTACAAATGTGAACTGACGTTCAAAAATAAAACATTTGAAAACGGACCATTTTCCACATTTCTGAAGCATGACGTAATGGGGGGGTGTTATCTCTTTTGTCGAAAATCAGCCGTTTTTGCTCGAACATTAAATGCCTCCAAATGGTATTTATTTCACTTCCCGAGCCCCTGGAAGCATGAAAATCACTTTAAACATGCTAATTTTAGCTCTAACGCTGATGATCCACCTACAAATGTGAACTGACGTTCAAAAATAAAACATTTGAAAACGGACCATTTTCCACATTTCTGAAGCATGACGTAATGGGGGGGTGTTATCTCTTTTGTCGAAAATCAGCTGTTTTTGCTCGAACATTAAATGCCTCCAAATGGTATTTAATTAACTTCCCGGGGTGAAGAAACCCTTTTTGAGAACTCAGAGTGAGTAAATTGGCCATTTTCATGCACTTTTAACCATTCCATAAATCTTGTGTTTTGGGCCCCTGGAAGCATGAAAATCACTTTAAACATGCTAATTTTAGCTCTAACACTGATGATCCACCTACAAATGTGAACTGACGTTCAAAAATAAAACATTTGAAAACGGACCATTTTCCACATTTCTGAAGCATGACGTAATGGGGGGGTGTTATCTCTTTTGTCGAAAATCAGCCGTTTTTGCTCGAACATTAAATGCCTCCAAATGGTATTTAATTAACTTCCGGAGCCCCTGGAAGCATGAAAATCACTTTAAACATGCTAATTTTAGCTCTAACACTGATGATCCACCTACAAATGTGAACTGACGTTCAAAAATAAAACATTTGAAAACGGACCATTTTCCACATTTCTGAAGCATGACGTAATGGGGGGGTGTTATCTCTTTTGTCGAAAATCAGCCGTTTTTGCTCGAACATTAAATGCCTCCAAATGGTATTTAATTAACTTCCCGGGGTGAAGAAACCCTTTTTGAGAACTCAGAGTGAGTAAATTGGCCATTTTCATGCACTTTTAACCATTCCATAAATCTTGTGTTTTGGGCCCCTGGAAGCATGAAAATCACTTTAAACATGCTAATTTTAGCTCTAACACTGATGATCCACCTACAAATGTGAACAGACGTTCAAAAATAAAACATTTGAAAACGGACCATTTTCCACATTTCTGAAGCATGACGTAATGGGGGGGTGTTATCTCTTTTGTCGAAAATCAGCCGTTTTTGCTCGAACATTAAATGCCTCCAAATGGTATTTAATTAACTTCCCGAGCCCCTGGAAGCATGAAAATCACTTTAAACATGCCAATTTTAGATCTAACACTGATGATCCACCTACAAATGTGAACTGACGTTCAAAAATAAAACATTTGAAAACGGACCATTTTCCACATTGCTGAAGCATGACGTAATGGGGGGGTGTTATCTCTTTTGTCGAAAATCAGCCGTTTTTGCTCGAACATTAAATGCCTCCAAATGGTATTTAATTAACTTCCCGGGGTGAAGAAACCCTTTTTGAGAACTCAGAGTGAGTAAATTGGCCATTTTCATGCACTTTTAACCATTCCATAAATCTTGTGTTTTGGGCCCCTGGAAGCATGAAAATCACTTTAAACATGCTAATTTTAGCTCTAACACTGATGATCCACCTACAAATGTGAACTGACGTTCAAAAATAAAACATTTGAAAACGGACCATTTTCCACATTTCTGAAGCATGACGTAATGGGGGGGTGTTATCTCTTTTGTCGAAAATCAGCCGTTTTTGCTCGAACATTAAATGCCTCCAAATGGTATTTAATTAACTTCCCGAGCCCCTGGAAGCATGAAAATCACTTTAAACATGCTAATTTTAGCTCTAACACTGATGATCCACCTACAAATGTGAACTGACGTTCAAAAATAAAACATTTGAAAACGGACCATTTTCCACATTTCTGAAGCATGACGTAATGGGGGGGTGTTCTCTCTTTTGTCGAAAATCAGCCGTTTTTGCTCGAACATTAAATGCCTCCAAATGGTATTTAATTAACTTCCCGGGGTGAAGAAACCCTTTTTGAGAACTCAGAGTGAGTAAATTGGCCATTTTCATGCACTTTTAACCATTCCATAAATCTTGTGTTTTGGGCCCCTGGAAGCATGAAAATCACTTTAAACATGCTAATTTTAGCTCTAACACTGATGATCCACCTACAAATGTGAACTGACGTTCAAAAATAAAACATTTGAAAACGGACCATTTTCCACATTTCTGAAGCATGACGTAATGGGGGGGTGTTATCTCTTTTGTCGAAAATCAGCCGTTTTTGCTCGAACATTAAATGCCTCCAAATGGTATTTAATTAACTTCCCGGGGTGAAGAAACCCTTTTTGAGAACTCAGAGTGAGTAAATTTGCCATTTTCATGCACTTTTAACCATTCCATAAATCTTGTGTTTTGGGCCCCTGGAAGCATGAAAATCACTTTAAACATGCTAATTTTAGCTCTAACACTGATGATCGACCTACAAATGTGAACTGACGTTCAAAAATAAAACATTTGAAAACGGACCATTTTCCACATTTCTGAAGCATGACGTAATGGGGGGTGTTATCTCTTTTGTCGAAAATCAGCCGTTTTTGCTCGAACATTAAATGCCTCCAAATGGTATTTAATTAACTTCCCGGGGTGAAGAAACCCTTTTTGAGAACTCAGAGTGAGTAAATTGGCCATTTTCATGCACTTTTAACCATTCCATAAATCTTGTGTTTTGGGCCCCTGGAAGCATGAAAATCACTTTAAACATGCTAATTTTAGCTCTAACACTGATGATCCACCTACAAATGTGAACTGACGTTCAAAAATAAAACATTTGAAAACGGACCATTTTCCACATTTCTGAAGCATGACGTAAATGGGGGGTGTTATCTCTTTTGTCGAAAATCAGCCGTTTTTGCTCGAACATTAAATGCCTCCAAATGGTATTTAATTAACTTCCCGGGGTGAAGAAACCCTTTTTGAGAACTCAGAGTGAGTAAATTGGCCATTTTCATGCACTTTTAACCATTCAATAAATCTTGTGTTTTGGGCCCCTGGAAGCATGAAAATCACTTGAAACATGCTAATTGTAGCTCTAACACTGATGATCCACCTACAAATGTGAACTGACGTTCAAATATAAAACATTTGAAAATGGACCATTTTCCACATTTCTGAAGCATGACGTAATGGGGGGGTGTTATCTCTTTTGTCGAAAATCAGCCGTTTTTGCTCGAACATTAAATGCCTCCAAATGGTATTTAATTAACTTCCCGAGCCCCTGGAAGCATGAAAATCACTTTAAACATGCTAATTTTAGCTCTAACACTGATGATCCACCTACAAATGTGAACTGACGTTCAAAAATAAAACATTTGAAAACGGACCATTTTCCACATTTCTGAAGCATGACGTAATGGGGGGGGTGTTATCTCTTTTGTCGAAAATCAGCCGTTTTTGCTCGAACATTAAATGCCTCCAAATGGTATTTAATTAACTTCCCGGGCTGAAGAAACCCTTTTTGAGAACTCAGAGTGAGTAAATTGGCCATTTTCATGCACTTTTAACCATTCCATAAATCTTGTGTTTTGGGCCCCAAGAAGCATGAAAATCACTTTAAACATGCTAATTTTAGCTCTAACACTGATGATCCACCTACAAATGTGAACTGACGTTCAAAAATAAAACATTTGAAAACGGACCATTTTCCACATTTCTGAAGCATGACGTAATGGGGGGGTGTTATCTCTTTTGTCGAAAATCAGCCGTTTTTGCTCGAACATTAAATGCCTCCAAATGGTATTTAATTAACTTCCCGGGGTGAAGAAACCCTTTTTGAGAACTCAGAGTGAGTAAATTGGCCATTTTCATGCACTTTTAACCATTCCATAAATCTTGTGTTTTGGGCCCCTGGAAGCATGAAAATCACTTTAAACATGCTAATTTTAGCTCTAACACTGATGATCCACCTACAAATGTGAACTGACGTTCAAAAATAAAACATTTGAAAACGGACCATTTTCCACATTTCTGAAGCATGACGTAATGGGGGGGTGTTATCTCTTTTGTCGAAAATCAGCCGTTTTTGCTCGAACATTAAATGCCTCCAAATGGTATTTAATTAACTTCCCGAGCCCCTGGAAGCATGAAAATCACTTTAAACATGCTAATTTTAGCTCTAACACTGATGATCCACCTACAAATGTGAACTGACGTTCAAAAATAAAACATTTGAAAACGGACCATTTTCCACATTTCTGAAGCATGACGTAATGGGGGGGTGTTATCTCTTTTGTCGAAAATCAGCCGTTTTTGCTCGAACATTAAATGCCTCCAAATGGTATTTAATTAACTTCCCGAGCCCCTGGAAGCATGAAAATCACTTTAAACATGCTAATTTTAGCTCTAACACTGATGATCCACCTACAAATGTGAACTGACGTTCAAAAATAAAACATTTGAAAACGGACCATTTTCCACATTTCTGAAGCATGACGTAATGGGGGGGGTGTTATCTCTTTTGTCGAAAATCAGCCGTTTTTGCTCGAACATTAAATGCCTCCAAATGGTATTTAATTAACTTCCCGAGCCCCTGGAAGCATGAAAATCACTTTAAACATGCTGATTTTAGCTCTAACACTGATGATCCACCTACAAATGTGAACTGACGTTCAAAAATAAAACATTTGAAAACGGACCATTTTCCACATTTCTGAAGCATGACGTAATGGGGGGGTGTTATCTCTTTTGTGGAAAATCAGCCTTTTTTGCTCGAACATTAAATGCCTCCAAATGGTATTTATTTCACTTCTCGAGCCCCTGGAAGCATGAAAATCACTTTAAACATGCTAATTTTAGCTCTAACACTGATGATCCACCTACAAATGTGAACTGACGTTCAAAAATAAAACATTTGAAAACGGACCATTTTCCACATTTCTGAAGCATGACGTAATGGGGGGGTGTTATCTCTTTTGTCGAAAATCAGCCGTTTTTGCTCGAACATTAAATGCCTCCAAATGGTATTTAATTAACTTCCCGAGCCCCTGGAAGCATGAAAATCACTTTAAACATGCTAATTTTAGCTCTAACACTGATGATCCACCTACAAATGTGAACTGACGTTCAAAAATAAAACATTTGAAAACGGACCATTTTCCACATTTCTGAAGCATGACGTAATGGGGGGGTGTTATCTCTTTTGTCGAAAATCAGCCGTTTTTGCTCGAACATTAAATGCCTCCAAATGGTATTTAATTAACTTCCCGAGCCCCTGGAAGCATGAAAATCACTTTAAACATGCTAATTTTAGCTCTAACACTGATGATCCACCTACAAATGTGAACTGACGTTCAAAAATAAAACATTTGAAAACGGACCATTTTCCACATTTCTGAAGCATGACGTAATGGGGGGGTGTTATCTCTTTTGTCGAAAATCAGCCGTTTTTGCTCGAACATTAAATGCCTCCAAATGGTATTTAATTAACTTCCCGAGCCCCTGGAAGCATGAAAATCACTTTAAACATGCTAATTTTAGCTCTAACACTGATGATCCACCTACAAATGTGAACTGACGTTCAAAAATAAAACATTTGAAAACGGACCATTTTCCACATTTCTGAAGCATGACGTAATGGGGGGGTGTTATCTCTTTTGTCGAAAATCAGCCGTTTTTGCTCGAACATTAAATGCCTCCAAATGGTATTTAATTAACTTCCCGAGCCCCTGGAAGCATGAAAATCACTTTAAACATGCTAATTTTAGCTCTAACACTGATGATCCACCTACAAATGTGAACTGACGTTCAAAAATAAAACATTTGAAAACGGACCATTTTCCACATTTCTGAAGCATGACGTAATGGGGGGGTGTTATCTCTTTTGTCGAAAATCAGCCGTTTTTGCTCGAACATTAAATGCCTCCAAATGGTATTTAATTAACTTCCCGGGGTGAAGAAACCCTTTTTGAGAACTCAGAGTGAGTAAATTGGCCATTTTCATGCACTTTTAACCATTCCATAAATCTTGTGTTTTGGGCCCCTGGAAGCATGAAAATCACTTTAAACATGCTAATTTTAGCTCTAACACTGATGATCCACCTACAAATGTGAACTGACGTTCAAAAATAAAACATTTGAAAACGGACCATTTTCCACATTTCTGAAGCATGACGTAATGGGGGGGTGTTATCTCTTTTGTCGAAAATCAGCCGTTTTTGCTCGAACATTAAATGCCTCCAAATGGTATTTAATTAACTTCCCGGGGTGAAGAAACCCTTTTTGAGAACTCAGAGTGAGTAAATTTGCCATTTTCATGCACTTTTAACCATTCCATAAATCTTGTGTTTTGGGCCCCTGGAAGCATGAAAATCACTTTAAACATGCTAATTTTAGCTCTAACACTGATGATCGACCTACAAATGTGAACTGACGTTCAAAAATAAAACATTTGAAAACGGACCATTTTCCACATTTCTGAAGCATGACGTAATGGGGGGTGTTATCTCTTTTGTCGAAAATCAGCCGTTTTTGCTCGAACATTAAATGCCTCCAAATGGTATTTAATTAACTTCCCGGGGTGAAGAAACCCTTTTTGAGAACTCAGAGTGAGTAAATTGGCCATTTTCATGCACTTTTAACCATTCCATAAATCTTGTGTTTTGGGCCCCTGGAAGCATGAAAATCACTTTAAACATGCTAATTTTAGCTCTAACACTGATGATCCACCTACAAATGTGAACTGACGTTCAAAAATAAAACATTTGAAAACGGACCATTTTCCTCATTTCTGAAGCATGACGTAAATGGGGGGTGTTATCTCTTTTGTCGAAAATCAGCCGTTTTTGCTCGAACATTAAATGCCTCCAAATGGTATTTAATTAACTTCCCGGGGTGAAGAAACCCTTTTTGAGAACTCAGAGTGAGTAAATTGGCCATTTTCATGCACTTTTAACCATTCAATAAATCTTGTGTTTTGGGCCCCTGGAAGCATGAAAATCACTTGAAACATGCTAATTGTAGCTCTAACACTGATGATCCACCTACAAATGTGAACTGACGTTCAAATATAAAACATTTGAAAATGGACCATTTTCCACATTTCTGAAGCATGACGTAATGGGGGGGTGTTATCTCTTTTGTCGAAAATCAGCCGTTTTTGCTCGAACATTAAATGCCTCCAAATGGTATTTAATTAACTTCCCGAGCCCCTGGAAGCATGAAAATCACTTTAAACATGCTAATTTTAGCTCTAACACTGATAATCCACCTACAAATGTGAACTGACGTTCAAAAATAAAACATTTGAAAACGGACCATTTTCCACATTTCTGAAGCATGACGTAATGGGGGGGGTGTTATCTCTTTTGTCGAAAATCAGCCGTTTTTGCTCGAACATTAAATGCCTCCAAATGGTATTTAATTAACTTCCCGGGGTGAAGAAACCCTTTTTGAGAACTCAGAGTGAGTAAATTGGCCATTTTCATGCACTTTTAACCATTCCATAAATCTTGTGTTTTGGGCCCCAAGAAGCATGAAAATCACTTTAAACATGCTAATTTTAGCTCTAACACTGATGATCCACCTACAAATGTGAACTGACTTTCAAAAATAAAACATTTGAAAACGGACCATTTTCCACATATCTGAAGCATGACGTAATGGGGGGGTGTTATCTCTTTTGTCGAAAATCAGCCGTTTTTGCTCGAACATTAAATGCCTCCAAATGGTATTTAATTAACTTCCCGGGGTGAAGAAACCCTTTTTGAGAACTCAGAGTGAGTAAATTGGCCATTTTCATGCACTTTTAACCATTCCATAAATCTTGTGTTTTGGGCCCCTGGAAGCATGAAAATCACTTTAAACATGCTAATTTTAGCTCTAACACTGATGATCCACCTACAAATGTGAACTGACGTTCAAAAATAAAACATTTGAAAACGGACCATTTTCCACATTTCTGAAGCATGACGTAATGGGGGGGTGTTATCTCTTTTGTCGAAAATCAGCCGTTTTTGCTCGAACATTAAATGCCTCCAAATGGTATTTAATTAACTTCCCGGGGTGAAGAAACCCTTTTTGAGAACTCAGAGTGAGTAAATTGGCCATTTTCATGCACTTTTAACCATTCCATAAATCTTGTGTTTTGGGCCCCTGGAAGCATGAAAATCACTTTAAACATGCTAATTTTAGCTCTAACACTGATGATCCACCTACAAATGTGAACTGACGTTCAAAAATAAAACATTTGAAAACGGACCATTTTCCACATTTCTGAAGCATGACGTAATGGGGGGGTGTTATCTCTTTTGTCGAAAATCAGCCGTTTTTGCTCGAACATTAAATGCCTCCAAATGGTATTTAATTAACTTCCCGAGCCCCTGGAAGCATGAAAATCACTTTAAACATGCTAATTTTAGCTCTAACACTGATGATCCACCTACAAATGTGAACTGACGTTCAAAAATAAAACATTTGAAAACGGACCATTTTCCACATTTCTGAAGCATGACGTAATGGGGGGGGTGTTATCTCTTTTGTCGAAAATCAGCCGTTTTTGCTCTAACATTAAATGCCTCCAAATGGTATTTAATTAACTTCCCGGGGTGAAGAAACCCTTTTTGAGAACTCAGAGTGAGTAAATTGGCCATTTTCTTGCACTTTTAACCATTCCATAAATCTTGTGTTTTGGGCCCCTGGAAGCATGAAAATCACTTTAAACATGCTAATTTTAGCTCTAACACTGATGATCCACCTACAAATGTGAACTGACGTTCAAAAATAAAACATTTGAAAACGGACCATTTTCCACATTTCTGAAGCATGACGTAATGGGGGGGTGTTATCTCTTTTGTCGAAAATTAGCCGTTTTTTCTCTAACATTAAATGCCTCCAAATGGTATTTAATTAACTTCCCGGGGTGAAGAAACCCTTTTTGAGAACTCAGAGTGAGTAAATTGGCCATTTTCATGCACTTTTAACCATTCCATAAATCTTGTGTTTTGGGCCCCTGGAAGCATGAAAATCACTTTAAACATGCTAATTTTAGCTCTAACACTGATGATCCACCTACAAATGTGAACTGACGTTCAAAAATAAAACATTTGAAAACGGACCATTTTCCACATTTCTGAAGCATGACGTAATGGGGGGGTGTTATCTCTTTTGTCGAAAATCAGCCGTTTTTGCTCGAACATTAAATGCCTCCAAATGGTATTTAATTAACTTCCCGAGCCCCTGGAAGCATGAAAATCACTTTAAACATGCTAATTTTAGCTCTAACACTGATGATCCACCTACAAATGTGAACTGACGTTCAAAAATAAAACATTTGAAAACGGACCATTTTCCACATTTCTGAAGCATGACGTAATGGGGGGGGTGTTATCTCTTTTGTCGAAAATCAGCCGTTTTTGCTCGAACATTAAATGCCTCCAAATGGTATTTAATTAACTTCCCGAGCCCCTGGAAGCATGAAAATCACTTTAAACATGCTAATTTTAGCTCTAACACTGATGATCCACCTACAAATGTGAACTGACGTTCAAAAATAAAACATTTGAAAACGGACCATTTTCCACATTTCTGAAGCATGACGTAATGGGGGGGTGTTATCTCTTTTGTGGAAAATCAGCCTTTTTTGCTCGAACATTAAATGCCTCCAAATGGTATTTATTTCACTTCTCGAGCCCCTGGAAGCATGAAAATCACTTTAAACATGCTAATTTTAGCTCTAACACTGATGATCCACCTACAAATGTGAACTGATGTTCAAAAATAAAACATTTGAAAACGGACCATTTTCCACATTTCTGAAGCATGACGTAATGGGGGGGTGTTATCTCTTTTGTCGAAAATCAGCCGTTTTTGCTCGAACATTAAATGCCTCCAAATGGTATTTAATTAACTTCCCGAGCCCCTGGAAGCATGAAAATCACTTTAAACATGCTAATTTTAGCTCTAACACTGATGATCCACCTACAAATGTGAACTGACGTTCAAAAATAAAACATTTGAAAACGGACCATTTTCCACATTTCTGAAGCATGACGTAATGGGGGGGTGTTATCTCTTTTGTCGAAAATCAGCCGTTTTTGCTCGAACATTAAATGCCTCCAAATGGTATTTAATTAACTTCCCGAGCCCCTGGAAGCATGAAAATCACTTTAAACATGCTAATTTTAGCTCTAACACTGATGATCCACCTACAAATGTGAACTGACGTTCAAAAATAAAACATTTGAAAACGGACCATTTTCCACATTTCTGAAGCATGACGTAATGGGGGGGTGTTATCTCTTTTGTCGAAAATCAGCCGTTTTTGCTCGAACATTAAATGCCTCCAAATGGTATTTAATTAACTTCCCGAGCCCCTGGAAGCATGAAAATCACTTTAAACATGCAAATTTTAGCTCTAACACTGATGATCCACCTACAAATGTGAACTGACGTTCAAAAATAAAACATTTGAAAACGGACCATTTTCCACATTTCTGAAGCATGACGTAATGGGGGGGGTGTTATCTCTTTTGTCGAAAATCAGCCGTTTTTGCTCGAACATTAAATGCCTCCAAATGGTATTTAATTAACTTCCCGAGCCCCTGGAAGCATGAAAATCACTTTAAACATGCTAATTTTAGCTCTAACACTGATGATCCACCTACAAATGTGAACTGACGTTCAAAAATAAAACATTTGAAAACGGACCATTTTCCACATTTCTGAAGCATGACGTAATGGGGGGGTGTTATCTCTTTTGTCGAAAATCAGCCGTTTTTGCTCGAACATTAAATGCCTCCAAATGGTATTTAATTAACTTCCCGAGCCCCTGGAAGCATGAAAATCACTTTAAACATGCTAACTTTAGCTCTAACACTGATGATCCACCTACAAATGTGAACTGACGTTCAAAAATAAAACATTTGAAAACGGACCATTTTCCACATTTCTGAAGCATGACGTAATGGGGGGGTGTTATCTCTTTTGTCGAAAATCAGTCGTTTTTGCTCTAACATTAAATGCCTCCAAATGGTATTTAATTAACTTCCCGGGGTGAAGAAACCCTTTTTGAGAACTCAGAGTGAGTAAATTGGCCATTTTCTTGCACTTTTAACCATTCCATAAATCTTGTGTTTTGGGCCCCTGGAAGCATGAAAATCACTTTAAACATGCTAATTTTAGCTCTAACACTGATGATCCACCTACAAATGTGAACTGACGTTCAAAAATAAAACATTTGAAAACGGACCATTTTCCACATTTCTGAAGCATGACGTAATGGGGGGGTGTTATCTCTTTTGTCGAAAATCAGCCGTTTTTTCTCTAACATTAAATGCCTACAAATGGTATTTAATTAACTTCCCGGGGTGAAGAAACCCTTTTTGAGAACTCAGAGTGAGTAAATTGGCCATTTTCATGCACTTTTAACCATTCCATAAATCTTGTGTTTTGGGCCCCTGGAAGCATGAAAATCACTTTAAACATGCTAATTTTAGCTCTAACACTGATGATCCACCTACAAATGTGAACTGACGTTCAAAAATAAAACATTTGAAAACGGACCATTTTCCACATTTCTGAAGCATGACGTAATGGGGGGGTGTTATCTCTTTTGTCGAAAATCAGCCGTTTTTGCTCGAACATTAACACCTTCGCTGCTAAGGCAATTCCCCTCCTGTGCTGGAAATTGCTATTTTCATTGTTTTATGACGAGCTGGGCTCGTCATCAGCACACGACCACTGTGCACCATGACGAGCCCAGCTCGTCATCAGCATCGAAAGGGTTAAATGCCTCCAAATGGTATTTAATTAACTTCCCGGGGTGAAGAAACCCTTTTTGAGAACTCAGAGTGAGTAAATTGGCCATTTTCATGCACTTTTAACCATTCCATAAATCTTGTGTTTTGGGCCCCTGGAAGCATGAAAATAACTTTAAACATGCTAATTTTAGCTCTAACACTGATGATCCACCTACAAATGTGAACTGACGTTCAAAAATAAAACATTTGAAAACGGACCATTTTCCACATTTCTGAAGCATGACGTAATGGGGGGGTGTTATCTCTTTTGTCGAAAATCAGCCGTTTTTGCTCTAACATTAAATGCCTCCAAATGGTATTTAATTAACTTCCCGGGGTGAAGAAACCCTTTTTGAGAACTCAGAGTGAGTAAATTGGCCATTTTCATGCACTTTTAACCATTCCATAAATCTTGTGTTTTGGGCCCCTGGAAGCATGAAAATCAATTTAAACATGCTAATTTTAGCTCTAACACTGATGATCCACCTACAAATGTGAACTGACGTTCAAAAATAAAACATTTGAAAACGGACCATTTTCCACATTTCTGAAGCATGACGTAATGGGGGGGTGTTATCTCTTTTGTCGAAAATCAGCCGTTTTTGCTCGAACATTAAATGCCTCCAAATGGTATTTATTTCACTTCCCGAGCCCCTGGAAGCATGAAAATCACTTTAAACATGCTAATTTTAGCTCTAACACTGATGATCCACCTACAAATGTGAACTGACGTTCAAAAATAAAACATTTGAAAACGGACCATTTTCCACATTTCTGAAGCATGACGTAATGGGGGGGTGTTATCTCTTTTGTCGAAAATCAGCCGTTTTTGCTTGAACATTAAATGCCTCCAAATGGTATTTAATTAACTTCCCGGGGTGAAGAAACCCTTTTTGAGAACTCAGAGTGAGTAAATTGGCCATTTTCATGCACTTTTAACCATTCCATAAATCTTGTGTTTTGGGCCCCTGGAAGCATGAAAATCACTTTAAACATGCTAATTTTAGCTCTAACACTGATGATCCACCTACAAATGTGAACTGACGTTCAAAAATAAAACATTTGAAAACGGACCATTTTCCACATTTCTGAAGCATGACGTAATGGGGGGGTGTTATCTCTTTTGTCGAAAATCAGCCGTTTTTGCTCGAACATTAAATGCCTCCAAATGGTATTTAATTAACTTCCGGAGCCCCTGGAAGCATGAAAATCACTTTAAACATGCTAATTTTAGCTCTAACACTGATGATCCACCTACAAATGTGAACTGACGTTCAAAAATAAAACATTTGAAAACGGACCATTTTCCACATTTCTGAAGCATGACGTAATGGGGGGGTGTTATCTCTTTTGTCGAAAATCAGCCGTTTTTGCTCGAACATTAAATGCCTCCAAATGGTATTTAATTAACTTCCCGGGGTGAAGAAACCCTTTTTGAGAACTCAGAGTGAGTAAATTGGCCATTTTCATGCACTTTTAACCATTCCATAAATCTTGTGTTTTGGGCCCCTGGAAGCATGAAAATCACTTTAAACATGCTAATTTTAGCTCTAACACTGATGATCCACCTACAAATGTGAACTGACGTTCAAAAATAAAACATTTGAAAACGGACCATTTTCCACATTTCTGAAGCATGACGTAATGGGGGGGTGTTATCTCTTTTGTCGAAAATCAGCCGTTTTTGCTCGAACATTAAATGCCTCCAAATGGTATTTAATTAACTTCCCGGGGTGAAGAAACCCTTTTTGAGAACTCAGAGTGAGTAAATTGGCCATTTTCATGCACTTTTAACCATTCCATAAATCTTGTGTTTTGGGCCCCTGGAAGCATGAAAATCACTTTAAACATGCTAATTTTAGTTTTAACACTGATGATCCACCTACAAATGTGAACTGACGTTCAAAAATAAAACATTTGAAAACGGACCATTTTCCACATTTCTGAAGCATGACGTAATGGGGGGGTGTTATCTCTTTTGTCGAAAATCAGCCGTTTTTGCTCGAACATTAAATGCCTCCAAATGGTATTTAATTAACTTCCCGAGCCCCTGGAAGCATGAAAATCACTTTAAACATGCCAATTTTAGCTCTAACACTGATGATCCACCTACAAATGTGAACTGACGTTCAAAAATAAAACATTTGAAAACGGACCATTTTCCACATTTCTGAAGCATGACGTAATGGGGGGGTGTTATCTCTTTTGTCGAAAATCAGCCGTTTTTGCTCGAACATTAAATGCCTCCAAATGGTATTTAATTAACTTCCCGGGGTGAAGAAACCCTTTTTGAGAACTCAGAGTGAGTAAATTGGCCATTTTCATGCACTTTTAACCATTCCATAAAACTTGTGTTTTGGGCCCCTGGAAGCATGAAAATCACTTTAAACATGCTAATTTTAGCTTTAACACTGATGATCCACCTACAAATGTGAACTGACGTTCAAAAATAAAACATTTGAAAACGGACCATTTTCCACATTTCTGAAGCATGACGTAATGGGGGGGTGTTATCTCTTTTGTCGAAAATCTGCCGTTTTTGCTCGAACATTAAATGCCTCCAAATGGTATTTAATTAACTTCCCGAGCCCCTGGAAGCATGAAAATCACTTTAAACATGCCAATTTTAGCTCTAACACTGATGATCCACCTACAAATGTGAACTGACGTTCAAAAATAAAACATTTGAAAACGGACCATTTTCCACATTTCTGAAGCATGACGTAATGGGGGGGTGTTATCTCTTTTGTCGAAAATCAGCCGTTTTTGCTCGAACATTAAATGCCTCCAAATGGTATTTAATTAACTTCCCGGGGTGAAGAAACCCTTTTTGAGAACTCAGAGTGAGTAAATTGGCCATTTTCATGCACTTTTAACCATTCCAAAATTCTTGTGTTTTGGGCCCCTGGAAGCATGAAAATCACTTTAAACATGCTAATTTTAGCTCTAACACTGATGATCCACCTACAAATGTGAACTGACGTTCAAAAATAAAACATTTGAAAACGGACCATTTTCCACATTTCTGAAGCATGACGTAATGGGGGGGTGTTATCTCTTTTGTCGAAAATCAGCCGTTTTTGCTCGAACATTAAATGCCTCCAAATGGTATTTAATTAACTTCCCGAGCCCCTGGAAGCATGAAAATCACTTTAAACATGCTAATTTTAGCTCTAACACTGATGATCCACCTACAAATGTGAACTGACGTTCAAAAATAAAACATTTGAAAACGGACCTTTTTCCACATTTCTGAAGCATGACGTAATGGGGGGGTGTTATCTCTTTTGTCGAAAATCAGCCGTTTTTGCTCGAACATTAAATGCCTCCAAATGGTATTTAATTAACTTCCCGGGGTGAAGAAACCCTTTTTGAGAACTCAGAGTGAGTAAATTGGCCATTTTCATGCACTTTTAACCATTCCATAAATCTTGTGTTTTGGGCCCCTGGAAGCATGAAAATCACTTTAAACATGCTAATTTTAGCTCTAACACTGATGATCCACCTACAAATGTGAACTGACGTTCAAAAATAAAACATTTGAAAACGGACCATTTTCCACATTTCTGAAGCATGACGTAATGGGGGGGTGTTATCTCTTTTGTCGAAAATCAGCCGTTTTTGCTCGAACATTAAATGCCTCCAAATGGTATTTATTTCACTTCCCGAGCCCCTGGAAGCATGAAAATCACTTTAAACATGCTAATTTTAGCTCTAACACTGATGATCCACCTACAAATGTGAACTGACGTTCAAAAATAAAACATTTGAAAACGGACCATTTTCCACATTTCTGAAGCATGACGTAATGGGGGGGTGTTATCTCTTTTGTCGAAAATCAGCCGTTTTTGCTCGAACATTAAATGCCTCCAAATGGTGTTTAATTAACTTCCCGGGGTGAAGAAACCCTTTTTGAGAACTCAGAGTGAGTAAATTGGCCATTTTCATGCACTTTTAACCATTCCATAAATCTTGTGTTTTGGGCCCCTGGAAGCATGAAAATCACTTTAAACATGCTAATTTTAGCTCTAACACTGATGATCCACCTACAAATGTGAACTGACGTTCAAAAATAAAACATTTGAAAACGGACCATTTTCCACATTTCTGAAGCATGACGTAATGGGGGGGTGTTATCTCTTTTGTCGAAAATCAGCCGTTTTTGCTCGAACATTAAATGCCTCCAAATGGTATTTAATTAACTTCCCGAGCCCCTGGAAGCATGAAAATCACTTTAAACATGCCAATTTTAGCTCTAACACTGATGATCCACCTACAAATGTGAACTGACGTTCAAAAATAAAACATTTGAAAACGGACCATTTTCCACATTTCTGAAGCATGACGTAATGGGGGGGTGTTATCTCTTTTGTCGAAAATCAGCCGTTTTTGCTCGAACATTAAATGCCTCCAAATGGTATTTAATTAACTTCCCGGGGTGAAGAAACCCTTTTTGAGAACTCAGAGTGAGTAAATTGGCCATTTTCATGCACTTTTAACCATTCCATAAATCTTGTGTTTTGGGCCCCTGGAAGCATGAAAATCACTTTAAACATGCTAATTTTAGCTCTAACACTGATGATCCACCTACAAATGTGAACTGACGTTCAAAAATAAAACATTTGAAAACGGACCATTTTCCACATTTCTGAAGCATGACGTAATGGGGGGGTGTTATCTCTTTTGTCGAAAATCAGCCGTTTTTGCTCGAACATTAAATGCCTCCAAATGGTATTTAATTAACTTCCCGAGCCCCTGGAAGCATGAAAATCACTTTAAACATGCTAATTTTAGCTCTAACACTGATGATCCACCTACAAATGTGAACTGAGGTTCAAAAATAAAACATTTGAAAACGGACCATTTTCCACATTTCTGAAGCATGACGCAATGGGGGGGTGTTATCTCTTTTGTCGAAAATCAGCCGTTTTTGCTCGAACATTAAATGCCTCCAAATGGTATTTAATTAACTTCCCGGGGTGAAGAAACCCTTTTTGAGAACTCAGAGTGAGTAAATTGGCCATTTTCATGCACTTTTAACCATTCCATAAATCTTGTGTTTTGGGCCCCAAGAAGCATGAAAATCACTTTAAACATGCTAATTTTAGCTCTAACACTGATGATCCACCTACAAATGTGAACTGACGTTCAAAAATAAAACATTTGAAAACGGACCATTTTCCACATTTCTGAAGCATGACGTAATGGGGGGGTGTTATCTCTTTTGTCGAAAATCAGCCGTTTTTGCTCGAACATTAAATGCCTCCAAATGGTATTTAATTAACTTCCCGGGGTGAAGAAACCCTTTTTGAGAACTCAGAGTGAGTAAATTTGCCATTTTCATGCACTTTTAACCATTCCATAAATCTTGTGTTTTGGGCCCCTGGAAGCATGAAAATCACTTTAAACATGCTAATTTTAGCTCTAACACTGATGATCCACCTACAAATGTGAACTGACGTTCAAAAATAAAACATTTGAAAACGGACCATTTTCCACATTTCTGAAGCATGACGTAATGGGGGGTGTTATCTCTTTTGTCGAAAATCAGCCGTTTTTGCTCGAACATTAAATGCCTCCAAATGGTATTTAATTAACTTCCCGGGGTGAAGAAACCCTTTTTGAGAACTCAGAGTGAGTAAATTGGCCATTTTCATGCACTTTTAACCATTCCATAAATCTTGTGTTTTGGGCCCCTGGAAGCATGAAAATCACTTTAAACATGCTAATTTTAGCTCTAACACTGATGATCCACCTACAAATGTGAACTGACGTTCAAAAATAAAACATTTGAAAACGGACCATTTTCCACATTTCTGAAGCATGACGTAATGGGGGGGTGTTATCTCTTTTGTCGAAAATCAGCCGTTTTTGCTCGAACATTAAATGCCTCCAAATGGTATTTAATTAACTTCCCGAGCCCCTGGAAGCATGAAAATCACTTTAAACATGCTAATTTTAGCTCTAACACTGATGATCCACCTACAAATGTGAACTGACGTTCAAAAATAAAACATTTGAAAACGGACCATTTTCCACATTTCTGAAGCATGACGTAATGGGGGGGGTGTTATCTCTTTTGTCGAAAATCAGCCGTTTTTGCTCGAACATTAAATGCCTCCAAATGGTATTTAATTAACTTCCCGGGGTGAAGAAACCCTTTTTGAGAACTCAGAGTGAGTAAATTGGCCATTTTCATGCACTTTTAACCATTCCATAAATCTTGTGTTTTGGGCCCCAAGAAGCATGAAAATCACTTTAAACATGCTAATTTTAGCTCTAACACTGATGATCCACCTACAAATGTGAACTGACGTTCAAAAATAAAACATTTGAAAACGGACCATTTTCCACATTTCTGAAGCATGACGTAATGGGGGGGTGTTATCTCTTTTGTCGAAAATCAGCCGTTTTTGCTCGAACATTAAATGCCTCCAAATGGTATTTAATTAACTTCCCGGGGTGAAGAAACCCTTTTTGAGAACTCAGAGTGAGTAAATTTGCCATTTTCATGCACTTTTAACCATTCCATAAATCTTGTGTTTTGGGCCCCTGGAAGCATGAAAATCACTTTAAACATGCTAATTTTAGCTCTAACACTGATGATCCACCTACAAATGTGAACTGACGTTCAAAAATAAAACATTTGAAAACGGACCATTTTCCACATTTCTGAAGCATGACGTAATGGGGGGTGTTATCTCTTTTGTCGAAAATCAGCCGTTTTTGCTCGAACATTAAATGCCTCCAAATGGTATTTAATTAACTTCCCGGGGTGAAGAAACCCTTTTTGAGAACTCAGAGTGAGTAAATTGGCCATTTTCATGCACTTTTAACCATTCCATAAATCTTGTGTTTTGGGCCCCTGGAAGCATGAAAATCACTTTAAACATGCTAATTTTAGCTCTAACACTGATGATCCACCTACAAATGTGAACTGACGTTCAAAAATAAAACATTTGAAAACGGACCATTTTCCACATTTCTGAAGCATGACGTAATGGGGGGTGTTATCTCTTTTGTCGAAAATCAGCCGTTTTTGCTCGAACATTAAATGCCTCCAAATGGTATTTAATTAACTTCCCGGGGTGAAGAAACCCTTTTTGAGAACTCAGAGTGAGTAAATTGGCCATTTTCATGCACTTTTAACCATTCAATAAATCATGTGTTTTGGGCCCCTGGAAGCATGAAAATCACTTGAAACATGCTAATTTTAGCTCTAACACTGATGATCCACCTACAAATGTGAACTGACGTTCAAATATAAAACATTTGAAAATGGACCATTTTCCACATTTCTGAAGCATGACGTAATGGGGGGGTGTTATCTCTTTTGTCGAAAATCAGCCGTTTTTGCTCGAACATTAAATGCCTCCAAATGGTATTTAATTAACTTCCCGAGCCCCTGGAAGCATGAAAATCACTTTAAACATGCTAATTTTAGCTCTAACACTGATGATCCACCTACAAATGTGAACTGACGTTCAAAAATAAAACATTTGAAAACGGACCATTTTCCACATTTCTGAAGCATGACGTAATGGGGGGGGTGTTATCTCTTTTGTCGAAAATCAGCTGTTTTTGCTCGAACATTAAATGCCTCCAAATGGTATTTAATTAACTTCCCGGGGTGAAGAAACCCTTTTTGAGAACTCAGAGTGAGTAAATTGGCCATTTTCATGCACTTTTAACCATTCCATAAATCTTGTGTTTTGGGCCCCTGGAAGCATGAAAATCACTTTAAACATGCTAATTTTAGCTCTAACACTGATGATCCACCTACAAATGTGAACTGACGTTCAAAAATAAAACATTTGAAAACGGACCATTTTCCGCATTTCTGAAGCATGACGTAATGGGGGGGTGTTATCTCTTTTGTCGAAAATCAGCCGTTTTTGCTTGAACATTAAATGCCTCCAAATGGTATTTAATTAACTTCCCGGGGTGAAGAAACCCTTTTTGAGAACTCAGAGTGAGTAAATTGGCCATTTTCATGCACTTTTAACCATTCCATAAATCTTGTGTTTTGGGCCCCTGGAAGCATGAAAATCACTTTAAACATGCTAATTTTAGCTCTAACACTGATGATCCACCTACAAATGTGAACTGACGTTCAAAAATAAAACATTTGAAAACGGACCATTTTCCACATTTCTGAAGCATGACGTAATGGGGGGGTGTTATCTCTTTTGTCGAAAATCAGCCGTTTTTGCTCGAACATTAAATGCTTTCAAATGGTATTTAATTAACTTCCCGAGCCCCTGGAAGCATGAACATCACTTTAAACATGCTAATTTTAGCTCTAACACTGATGATCCACCTACAAATGTGAACTGACGTTCAAAAATAAAACATTTGAAAACGGACCATTTTCCACATTTCTGAAGCATGACGTAATGGGGGGGTGTTATCTCTTTTGTCGAAAATCAGCCGTTTTTGCTCTAACATTAAATGCCTCCAAATGGTATTTAATTAACTTCCCGGGGTGAAGAAACCCTTTTTGAGAACTCAGAGTGAGTAAATTGGCCATTTTCATGCACTTTTAACCATTCCATAAATCTTGTGTTTTGGGCCCCTGGAAGCATGAAAATCACTTTAAACATGCTAATTTTAGCTCTAACACTGATGATCCACCTACAAATGTGAACTGACGTTCAAAAATAAAACATTTGAAAACGGACCATTTTCCACATTTCTGAAGCATGACGTAATGGGGGGGTGTTATCTCTTTTGTCGAAAATCAGCCGTTTTTGCTCGAACATTAAATGCCTCCAAATGGTATTTAATTAACTTCCCGAGCCCCTGGAAGCATGAAAATCACTTTAAACATGCTAATTTTAGCTCTAACACTGATGATCCACCTACAAATGTGAACTGACGTTCAAAAATAAAACATTTGAAAACGGACCATTTTCCACATTTCTGAAGCATGACGTAATGGGGGGGTGTTATCTCTTTTGTCGAAAATCAGCCGTTTTTGCTCGAACATTAAATGCCTCCAAATGGTATTTAATTAACTTCCCAAGCCCCTGGAAGCATGAAAATCACTTTAAACATGCTAATTTTAGCTCTAACACTGATGATCCACCTACAAATGTGAACTGACGTTCAAAAATAAAACATTTGAAAACGGACCATTTTCCACATTTCTGAAGCATGACGTAATGGGGGGGTGTTATCTCTTTTGTGGAAAATCAGCCTTTTTTGCTCGAACATTAAATGCCTCCAAATGGTATTTATTTCACTTCTCGAGCCCCTGGAAGCATGAAAATCACTTTAAACATGCTAATTTTAGCTCTAACACTGATGATCCACCTACAAATGTGAACTGACGTTCAAAAATAAAACATTTGAAAACGGACCATTTTCCACATTTCTGAAGCATGACGTAATGGGGGGGTGTTATCTCTTTTGTCGAAAATCAGCCGTTTTTGCTCGAACATTAAATGCCTCCAAATGGTATTTAATTAACTTCCCGAGCCCCTGGAAGCATGAAAATCACTTTAAACATGCTAATTTTAGCTCTAACACTGATGATCCACATACAAATGTGAACTGACGTTCAAAAATAAAACATTTGAAAACGGACCATTTTCCACATTTCTGAAGCATGACGTAATGGGGGGGTGTTATCTCTTTTGTCGAAAATCAGCCGTTTTTGCTCGAACATTAAATGCCTCCAAATGGTATTTAATTAACTTCCCGAGCCCCTGGAAGCATGAAAATCACTTTAAACATGCTAATTTTAGCTCTAACACTGATGATCCACCTACAAATGTGAACTGACGTTCAAAAATAAAACATTTGAAAACGGACCATTTTCCACATTTCTGAAGCATGACGTAATGGGGGGGTGTTATCTCTTTTGTCGAAAATCAGCCGTTTTTGCTCGAACATTAAATGCCTCCAAATGGTATTTAATTAACTTCCCGAGCCCCTGAAAGCATGAAAATCACTTTAAACATGCAAATTTTAGCTCTAACACTGATGATCCACGTACAAATGTGAACTGACGTTCAAAAATAAAACATTTGAAAACGGACCATTTTCCACATTTCTGAAGCATGACGTAATGGGGGGGGTGTTATCTCTTTTGTCGAAAATCAGCCGTTTTTGCTCGAACATTAAATGCCTCCAAATGGTATTTAATTAACTTCCCGAGCCCCTGGAAGCATGAAAATCACTTTAAACATGCTAATTTTAGCTCTAACACTGATGATCCACGTACAAATGTGAACTGACGTTCAAAAATAAAACATTTGAAAACGGACCATTTTCCACATTTCTGAAGCATGACGTAATGGGGGGGTGTTATCTCTTTTGTCGAAAATCAGCCGTTTTTGCTCGAACATTAAATGCCTCCAAATGGTATTTAATTAACTTCCCGAGCCCCTGGAAGCATGAAAATCACTTTAAACATGCTAATTTTAGCTCTAACACTGATGATCCACCTACAAATTTGAACTGACGTTCAAAAATAAAACATTTGAAAACGGACCATTTTCCACATTTCTGAAGCATGACGTAATGGGAGGGTGTTATCTCTTTTGTCGAAAATCAGCCGTTTTTGCTCGAACATTAAATGCCTCCAAATGGTATTCAATTAACTTCCCGAGCCCCTGGAAGCATGAAAATCACTTTAAACATGCTAATTTTAGCTCTAACACTGATGATCCACCTACAAATGTGAACTGACGTTCAAAAATAAAACATTTGAAAACGGACCATTTTCCACATTTCTGAAGCATGACCTAATGGGGGGGTGTTATCTCTTTTGTCGAAAATCAGCCGTTTTTGCTCTAACATTAAATGCCTCCAAATGGTATTTAATTAACTTCCCGGGGTGAAGAAACCCTTTTTGAGAACTCAGAGTGAGTAAATTGGCCATTTTCTTGCACTTTTAACCATTCCATAAATCTTGTGTTTTGGGCCCCTGGAAGCATGAAAATCACTTTAAACATGCTAATTTTAGCTCTAACACTGATGATCCACCTACAAATGTGAACTGACGTTCAAAAATAAAACATTTGAAAACGGACCATTTTCCACATTTCTGAAGCATGACGTAATGGGGGGGTGTTATCTCTTTTGTCGAAAATCAGCCGTTTTTTCTCTAACATTAAATGCCTCCAAATGGTATTTAATTAACTTCCCGGGGTGAAGAAACCCTTTTTGAGAACTCAGAGTGAGTAAATTGGCCATTTTCATGCACTTTTAACCATTCCATAAATCTTGTGTTTTGGGTCCCTGGAAGCATGAAAATCACTTTAAACATGCTAATTTTAGCTCTAACACTGATGATCCACCTACAAATGTGAACTGACGTTCAAAAATAAAACATTTGAAAACGGACCATTTTCCACATTTCTGAAGCATGACGTAATGGGGGGGTGTTATCTCTTTTGTCGAAAATCAGCCGTTTTTGCTCGAACATTAAATGCCTCCAAATGGTATTTAATTAACTTCCCGAGCCCCTGGAAGCATGAAAATCACTTTAAACATGCTAATTTTAGCTCTAACACTGATGATCCACCTACAAATGTGAACTGACGTTCAAAAATAAAACATTTGAAAACGGACCATTTTCCACATTTCTGAAGCATGACGTAATGGGGGGGTGTTATCTCTTTTGTCGAAAATCAGCCGTTTTTGCTCGAACATTAAATGCCTCCAAATGGTATTTAATTAACTTCCCGGGGTGAAGAAACCCTTTTTGAGAACTCAGAGTGAGTAAATTGGCCATTTTCATGCACTTTTAACCATTCCATAAATCTTGTGTTTTGGGCCCCTGGAAGCATGAAAATAACTTTAAACATGCTAATTTTAGCTCTAACACTGATGATCCACCTACAAATGTGAACTGACGTTCAAAAATAAAACATTTGAAAACGGACCATTTTCCACATTTCTGAAGCATGACGTAATGGGGGGGTGTTATCTCTTTTGTCGAAAATCAGCCGTTTTTGCTCTAACATTAAATGCCTCCAAATGGTATTTAATTAACTTCCCGGGGTGAAGAAACCCTTTTTGAGAACTCAGAGTGAGTAAATTGGCCATTTTCATGCACTTTTAACCATTCCATAAATCTTGTGTTTTGGGCCCCTGGAAGCATGAAAATCACTTTAAACATGCTAATTTTAGCTCTAACACTGATGATCCACCTACAAATGTGAACTGACGTTCAAAAATAAAACATTTGAAAACGGACCATTTTCCACATTTCTGAAGCATGACGTAATGGGGGGGTGTTATCTCTTTTGTCGAAAATCAGCCGTTTTTGCTCGAACATTAAATGCCTCCAAATGGTATTTATTTCACTTCCCGAGCCCCTGGAAGCATGAAAATCACTTTAAACATGCTAATTTTAGCTCTAACACTGATGATCCACCTACAAATGTGAACTGACGTTCAAAAATAAAACATTTGAAAACGGACCATTTTCCACATTTCTGAAGCATGACGTAATGGGGGGGTGTTATCTCTTTTGTCGAAAATCAGCCGTTTTTGCTCGAACATTAAATGCCTCCAAATGGTATTTAATTAACTTCCCGGGGTGAAGAAACCCTTTTTGAGAACTCAGAGTGAGTAAATTGGCCATTTTCATGCACTTTTAACCATTCCATAAATCTTGTGTTTTGGGCCCCTGGAAGCATGAAAATCACTTTAAACATGCTAATTTTAGCTCTAACACTGATGATCCACCTACAAATGTGAACTGACGTTCAAAAATAAAACATTTGAAAACGGACCATTTTCCACATTTCTGAAGCATGACGTAATGGGGGGGTGTTATCTCTTTTGTCGAAAATCAGCCGTTTTTGCTCGAACATTAAATGCCTCCAAATGGTATTTAATTAACTTCCCGAGCCCCTGGAAGCATGAAAATCACTTTAAACATGCTAATTTTAGCTCTAACACTGATGATCCACCTACAAATGTGAACTGACGTTCAAAAATAAAACATTTGAAAACGGACCATTTTCCACATTTCTGAAGCATGACGTAATGGGGGGGTGTTATCTCTTTTGTCGAAAATCAGCCGTTTTTGCTCGAACATTAAATGCCTCCAAATGGTATTTAATTAACTTCCCGGGGTGAAGAAACCCTTTTTGAGAACTCAGAGTGAGTAAATTGGCCATTTTCATGCACTTTTAACCATTCCATAAATCTTGTGTTTTGGGCCCCTGGAAGCATGAAAATAACTTTAAACATGCTAATTTTAGCTCTAACACTGATGATCCACCTACAAATGTGAACTGACGTTCAAAAATAAAACATTTGAAAACGGACCATTTTCCACATTTCTGAAGCATGACGTAATGGGGGGGTGTTATCTCTTTTGTCGAAAATCAGCCGTTTTTGCTCTAACATTAAATGCCTCCAAATGGTATTTAATTAACTTCCCGGGGTGAAGAAACCCTTTTTGAGAACTCAGAGTGAGTAAATTGGCCATTTTCATGCACTTTTAACCATTCCATAAATCTTGTGTTTTGGGCCCCTGGAAGCATGAAAATCACTTTAAACATGCTAATTTTAGCTCTAACACTGATGATCCACCTACAAATGTGAACTGACGTTCAAAAATAAAACATTTGAAAACGGACCATTTTCCACATTTCTGAAGCATGACGTAATGGGGGGGTGTTATCTCTTTTGTCGAAAATCAGCCGTTTTTGCTCGAACATTAAATGCCTCCAAATGGTATTTATTTCACTTCCCGAGCCCCTGGAAGCATGAAAATCACTTTAAACATGCTAATTTTAGCTCTAACACTGATGATCCACCTACAAATGTGAACTGACGTTCAAAAATAAAACATTTGAAAACGGACCATTTTCCACATTTCTGAAGCATGACGTAATGGGGGGGTGTTATCTCTTTTGTCGAAAATCAGCCGTTTTTGCTCGAACATTAAATGCCTCCAAATGGTATTTAATTAACTTCCCGGGGTGAAGAAACCCTTTTTGAGAACTCAGAGTGAGAAAATTGGCCATTTTCATGCACTTTTAACCATTCCATAAATCTTGTGCTTTGGGCCCCTGGAAGCATGAAAATCACTTTAAACATGCTAATTTTAGCTCTAACACTGATGATCCACCTACAAATGTGAACTGACGTTCAAAAATAAAACATTTGAAAACGGACCATTTTCCACATTTCTGAAGCATGACGTAATGGGGGGGTGTTATCTCTTTTGTCGAAAATCAGCCGTTTTTGCTCGAACATTAAATGCCTCCAAATGGTATTTAATTAACTTCCGGAGCCCCTGGAAGCATGAAAATCACTTTAAACATGCTAATTTTAGCTCTAACACTGATGATCCACCTACAAATGTGAACTGACGTTCAAAAATAAAACATTTGAAAACGGACCATTTTCCACATTTCTGAAGCATGACGTAATGGGGGGGTGTTATCTCTTTTGTCGAAAATCAGCCGTTTTTGCTCGAACATTAAATGCCTCCAAATGGTATTTAATTAACTTCCCGGGGTGAAGAAACCCTTTTTGAGAACTCAGAGTGAGTAAATTGGCCATTTTCATGCACTTTTAACCATTCCATAAATCTTGTGTTTTGGGCCCCTGGAAGCATGAAAATCACTTTAAACATGCTAATTTTAGCTCTAACACTGATGATCCACCTACAAATGTGAACTGACGTTCAAAAATAAAACATTTGAAAACGGACCATTTTCCACATTTCTGAAGCATGACGTAATGGGGGGGTGTTATCTCTTTTGTCGAAAATCAGCCGTTTTTGCTCGAACATTAAATGCCTCCAAATGGTATTTAATTAACTTCCCGGGGTGAAGAAACCCTTTTTGAGAACTCAGAGTGAGTAAATTGGCCATTTTCATGCACTTTTAACCATTCCATAAATCTTGTGTTTTGGGCCCCTGGAAGCATGAAAATCACTTTAAACATGCTAATTTTAGCTCTAACACTGATGATCCACCTACAAATGTGAACTGACGTTCAAAAATAAAACATTTGAAAACGGACCATTTTCCACATTTCTGAAGCATGACGTAATGGGGGGGTGTTATCTCTTTTGTCGAAAATCAGCCGTTTTTGCTCGAACATTAAATGCCTCCAAATGGTATTTAATTAACTTCCCGAGCCCCTGGAAGCATGAAAATCACTTTAAACATGCTAATTTTAGCTCTAACACTGATGATCCACCTACAAATGTGAACTGACGTTCAAAAATAAAACATTTGAAAACGGACCATTTTCCACATTTCTGAAGCATGACGTAATGGGGGGGTGTTATCTCTTTTGTCGAAAATCAGCCGTTTTTGCTCGAACATTAAATGCCTCCAAATGGTATTTAATTAACTTCCCGAGCCCCTGAAAGCATGAAAATCACTTTAAACATGCAAATTTTAGCTCTAACACTGATGATCCACGTACAAATGTGAACTGACGTTCAAAAATAAAACATTTGAAAACGGACCATTTTCCACATTTCTGAAGCATGACGTAATGGGGGGGGTGTTATCTCTTTTGTCGAAAATCAGCCGTTTTTGCTCGAACATTAAATGCCTCCAAATGGTATTTAATTAACTTCCCGAGCCCCTGGAAGCATGAAAATCACTTTAAACATGCTAATTTTAGCTCTAACACTGATGATCCACGTACAAATGTGAACTGACGTTCAAAAATAAAACATTTGAAAACGGACCATTTTCCACATTTCTGAAGCATGACGTAATGGGGGGGTGTTATCTCTTTTGTCGAAAATCAGCCGTTTTTGCTCGAACATTAAATGCCTCCAAATGGTATTTAATTAACTTCCCGAGCCCCTGGAAGCATGAAAATCACTTTAAACATGCTAATTTTAGCTCTAACACTGATGATCCACCTACAAATTTGAACTGACGTTCAAAAATAAAACATTTGAAAACGGACCATTTTCCACATTTCTGAAGCATGACGTAATGGGAGGGTGTTATCTCTTTTGTCGAAAATCAGCCGTTTTTGCTCGAACATTAAATGCCTCCAAATGGTATTCAATTAACTTCCCGAGCCCCTGGAAGCATGAAAATCACTTTAAACATGCTAATTTTAGCTCTAACACTGATGATCCACCTACAAATGTGAACTGACGTTCAAAAATAAAACATTTGAAAACGGACCATTTTCCACATTTCTGAAGCATGACCTAATGGGGGGGTGTTATCTCTTTTGTCGAAAATCAGCCGTTTTTGCTCTAACATTAAATGCCTCCAAATGGTATTTAATTAACTTCCCGGGGTGAAGAAACCCTTTTTGAGAACTCAGAGTGAGTAAATTGGCCATTTTCTTGCACTTTTAACCATTCCATAAATCTTGTGTTTTGGGCCCCTGGAAGCATGAAAATCACTTTAAACATGCTAATTTTAGCTCTAACACTGATGATCCACCTACAAATGTGAACTGACGTTCAAAAATAAAACATTTGAAAACGGACCATTTTCCACATTTCTGAAGCATGACGTAATGGGGGGGTGTTATCTCTTTTGTCGAAAATCAGCCGTTTTTTCTCTAACATTAAATGCCTCCAAATGGTATTTAATTAACTTCCCGGGGTGAAGAAACCCTTTTTGAGAACTCAGAGTGAGTAAATTGGCCATTTTCATGCACTTTTAACCATTCCATAAATCTTGTGTTTTGGGTCCCTGGAAGCATGAAAATCACTTTAAACATGCTAATTTTAGCTCTAACACTGATGATCCACCTACAAATGTGAACTGACGTTCAAAAATAAAACATTTGAAAACGGACCATTTTCCACATTTCTGAAGCATGACGTAATGGGGGGGTGTTATCTCTTTTGTCGAAAATCAGCCGTTTTTGCTCGAACATTAAATGCCTCCAAATGGTATTTAATTAACTTCCCGAGCCCCTGGAAGCATGAAAATCACTTTAAACATGCTAATTTTAGCTCTAACACTGATGATCCACCTACAAATGTGAACTGACGTTCAAAAATAAAACATTTGAAAACGGACCATTTTCCACATTTCTGAAGCATGACGTAATGGGGGGGTGTTATCTCTTTTGTCGAAAATCAGCCGTTTTTGCTCGAACATTAAATGCCTCCAAATGGTATTTAATTAACTTCCCGGGGTGAAGAAACCCTTTTTGAGAACTCAGAGTGAGTAAATTGGCCATTTTCATGCACTTTTAACCATTCCATAAATCTTGTGTTTTGGGCCCCTGGAAGCATGAAAATAACTTTAAACATGCTAATTTTAGCTCTAACACTGATGATCCACCTACAAATGTGAACTGACGTTCAAAAATAAAACATTTGAAAACGGACCATTTTCCACATTTCTGAAGCATGACGTAATGGGGGGGTGTTATCTCTTTTGTCGAAAATCAGCCGTTTTTGCTCTAACATTAAATGCCTCCAAATGGTATTTAATTAACTTCCCGGGGTGAAGAAACCCTTTTTGAGAACTCAGAGTGAGTAAATTGGCCATTTTCATGCACTTTTAACCATTCCATAAATCTTGTGTTTTGGGCCCCTGGAAGCATGAAAATCACTTTAAACATGCTAATTTTAGCTCTAACACTGATGATCCACCTACAAATGTGAACTGACGTTCAAAAATAAAACATTTGAAAACGGACCATTTTCCACATTTCTGAAGCATGACGTAATGGGGGGGTGTTATCTCTTTTGTCGAAAATCAGCCGTTTTTGCTCGAACATTAAATGCCTCCAAATGGTATTTATTTCACTTCCCGAGCCCCTGGAAGCATGAAAATCACTTTAAACATGCTAATTTTAGCTCTAACACTGATGATCCACCTACAAATGTGAACTGACGTTCAAAAATAAAACATTTGAAAACGGACCATTTTCCACATTTCTGAAGCATGACGTAATGGGGGGGTGTTATCTCTTTTGTCGAAAATCAGCCGTTTTTGCTCGAACATTAAATGCCTCCAAATGGTATTTAATTAACTTCCCGGGGTGAAGAAACCCTTTTTGAGAACTCAGAGTGAGTAAATTGGCCATTTTCATGCACTTTTAACCATTCCATAAATCTTGTGTTTTGGGCCCCTGGAAGCATGAAAATCACTTTAAACATGCTAATTTTAGCTCTAACACTGATGATCCACCTACAAATGTGAACTGACGTTCAAAAATAAAACATTTGAAAACGGACCATTTTCCACATTTCTGAAGCATGACGTAATGGGGGGGTGTTATCTCTTTTGTCGAAAATCAGCCGTTTTTGCTCGAACATTAAATGCCTCCAAATGGTATTTAATTAACTTCCCGAGCCCCTGGAAGCATGAAAATCACTTTAAACATGCTAATTTTAGCTCTAACACTGATGATCCACCTACAAATGTGAACTGACGTTCAAAAATAAAACATTTGAAAACGGACCATTTTCCACATTTCTGAAGCATGACGTAATGGGGGGGTGTTATCTCTTTTGTCGAAAATCAGCCGTTTTTGCTCGAACATTAAATGCCTCCAAATGGTATTTAATTAACTTCCCGGGGTGAAGAAACCCTTTTTGAGAACTCAGAGTGAGTAAATTGGCCATTTTCATGCACTTTTAACCATTCCATAAATCTTGTGTTTTGGGCCCCTGGAAGCATGAAAATAACTTTAAACATGCTAATTTTAGCTCTAACACTGATGATCCACCTACAAATGTGAACTGACGTTCAAAAATAAAACATTTGAAAACGGACCATTTTCCACATTTCTGAAGCATGACGTAATGGGGGGGTGTTATCTCTTTTGTCGAAAATCAGCCGTTTTTGCTCTAACATTAAATGCCTCCAAATGGTATTTAATTAACTTCCCGGGGTGAAGAAACCCTTTTTGAGAACTCAGAGTGAGTAAATTGGCCATTTTCATGCACTTTTAACCATTCCATAAATCTTGTGTTTTGGGCCCCTGGAAGCATGAAAATCACTTTAAACATGCTAATTTTAGCTCTAACACTGATGATCCACCTACAAATGTGAACTGACGTTCAAAAATAAAACATTTGAAAACGGACCATTTTCCACATTTCTGAAGCATGACGTAATGGGGGGGTGTTATCTCTTTTGTCGAAAATCAGCCGTTTTTGCTCGAACATTAAATGCCTCCAAATGGTATTTATTTCACTTCCCGAGCCCCTGGAAGCATGAAAATCACTTTAAACATGCTAATTTTAGCTCTAACACTGATGATCCACCTACAAATGTGAACTGACGTTCAAAAATAAAACATTTGAAAACGGACCATTTTCCACATTTCTGAAGCATGACGTAATGGGGGGGTGTTATCTCTTTTGTCGAAAATCAGCCGTTTTTGCTCGAACATTAAATGCCTCCAAATGGTATTTAATTAACTTCCCGGGGTGAAGAAACCCTTTTTGAGAACTCAGAGTGAGAAAATTGGCCATTTTCATGCACTTTTAACCATTCCATAAATCTTGTGCTTTGGGCCCCTGGAAGCATGAAAATCACTTTAAACATGCTAATTTTAGCTCTAACACTGATGATCCACCTACAAATGTGAACTGACGTTCAAAAATAAAACATTTGAAAACGGACCATTTTCCACATTTCTGAAGCATGACGTAATGGGGGGGTGTTATCTCTTTTGTCGAAAATCAGCCGTTTTTGCTCGAACATTAAATGCCTCCAAATGGTATTTAATTAACTTCCGGAGCCCCTGGAAGCATGAAAATCACTTTAAACATGCTAATTTTAGCTCTAACACTGATGATCCACCTACAAATGTGAACTGACGTTCAAAAATAAAACATTTGAAAACGGACCATTTTCCACATTTCTGAAGCATGACGTAATGGGGGGGTGTTATCTCTTTTGTCGAAAATCAGCCGTTTTTGCTCGAACATTAAATGCCTCCAAATGGTATTTAATTAACTTCCCGGGGTGAAGAAACCCTTTTTGAGAACTCAGAGTGAGTAAATTGGCCATTTTCATGCACTTTTAACCATTCCATAAATCTTGTGTTTTGGGCCCCTGGAAGCATGAAAATCACTTTAAACATGCTAATTTTAGCTCTAACACTGATGATCCACCTACAAATGTGAACTGACGTTCAAAAATAAAACATTTGAAAACGGACCATTTTCCACATTTCTGAAGCATGACGTAATGGGGGGGTGTTATCTCTTTTGTCGAAAATCAGCCGTTTTTGCTCGAACATTAAATGCCTCCAAATGGTATTTAATTAACTTCCCGGGGTGAAGAAACCCTTTTTGAGAACTCAGAGTGAGTAAATTGGCCATTTTCATGCACTTTTAACCATTCCATAAATCTTGTGTTTTGGGCCCCTGGAAGCATGAAAATCACTTTAAACATGCTAATTTTAGCTCTAACACTGATGATCCACCTACAAATGTGAACTGACGTTCAAAAATAAAACATTTGAAAACGGACCATTTTCCACATTTCTGAAGCATGACGTAATGGGGGGGTGTTATCTCTTTTGTCGAAAATCAGCCGTTTTTGCTCGAACATTAAATGCCTCCAAATGGTATTTAATTAACTTCCCGAGCCCCTGGAAGCATGAAAATCACTTTAAACATGCCAATTTTAGCTCTAACACTGATGATCCACCTACAAATGTGAACTGACGTTCAAAAATAAAACATTTGAAAACGGACCATTTTCCACATTTCTGAAGCATGACGTAATGGGGGGGTGTTATCTCTTTTGTCGAAAATCAGCCGTTTTTGCTCGAACATTAAATGCCTCCAAATGGTATTTAATTAACTTCCCGGGGTGAAGAAACCCTTTTTGAGAACTCAGAGTGAGTAAATTGGCCATTTTCATGCACTTTTAACCATTCCATAAATCTTGTGTTTTGGGCCCCTGGAAGCATGAAAATAACTTTAAACATGCTAATTTTAGCTCTAACACTGATGATCCACCTACAAATGTGAACTGACGTTCAAAAATAAAACATTTGAAAACGGACCATTTTCCACATTTCTGAAGCATGACGTAATGGGGGGGTGTTATCTCTTTTGTCGAAAATCAGCCGTTTTTGCTCTAACATTAAATGCCTCCAAATGGTATTTAATTAACTTCCCGGGGTGAAGAAACCCTTTTTGAGAACTCAGAGTGAGTAAATTGGCCATTTTCATGCACTTTTAACCATTCCATAAATCTTGTGTTTTGGGCCCCTGGAAGCATGAAAATCACTTTAAACATGCTAATTTTAGCTCTAACACTGATGATCCACCTACAAATGTGAACTGACGTTCAAAAATAAAACATTTGAAAACGGACCATTTTCCACATTTCTGAAGCATGACGTAATGGGGGGGTGTTATCTCTTTTGTCGAAAATCAGCCGTTTTTGCTCGAACATTAAATGCCTCCAAATGGTATTTAATTAACTTCCCGAGCCCCTGGAAGCATGAAAATCACTTTAAACATGCTAATTTTAGCTCTAACACTGATGATCCACCTACAAATGTGAACTGACGTTCAAAAATAAAACATTTGAAAACGGACCATTTTCCACATTTCTGAAGCATGACGTAATGGGGGGGTGTTATCTCTTTTGTCGAAAATCAGCCGTTTTTGCTCGAACATTAAATGCCTCCAAATGGTATTTAATTAACTTCCCGGGGTGAAGAAACCCTTTTTGAGAACTCAGAGTGAGTAAATTGGCCATTTTCATGCACTTTTAACCATTCCATAAATCTTGTGTTTTGGGCCCCTGGAAGCATGAAAATAACTTTAAACATGCTAATTTTAGCTCTAACACTGATGATCCACCTACAAATGTGAACTGACGTTCAAAAATAAAACATTTGAAAACGGACCATTTTCCACATTTCTGAAGCATGACGTAATGGGGGGGTGTTATCTCTTTTGTCGAAAATCAGCCGTTTTTGCTCTAACATTAAATGCCTCCAAATGGTATTTAATTAACTTCCCGGGGTGAAGAAACCCTTTTTGAGAACTCAGAGTGAGTAAATTGGCCATTTTCATGCACTTTTAACCATTCCATAAATCTTGTGTTTTGGGCCCCTGGAAGCATGAAAATCACTTTAAACATGCTAATTTTAGCTCTAACACTGATGATCCACCTACAAATGTGAACTGACGTTCAAAAATAAAACATTTGAAAACGGACCATTTTCCACATTTCTGAAGCATGACGTAATGGGGGGGTGTTATCTCTTTTGTCGAAAATCAGCCGTTTTTGCTCGAACATTAAATGCCTCCAAATGGTATTTATTTCACTTCCCGAGCCCCTGGAAGCATGAAAATCACTTTAAACATGCTAATTTTAGCTCTAACACTGATGATCCACCTACAAATGTGAACTGACGTTCAAAAATAAAACATTTGAAAACGGACCATTTTCCACATTTCTGAAGCATGACGTAATGGGGGGTGTTATCTCTTTTGTCGAAAATCAGCCGTTTTTGCTCGAACATTAAATGCCTCCAAATGGTATTTAATTAACTTCCCGGGGTGAAGAAACCCTTTTTGAGAACTCAGAGTGAGTAAATTGGCCATTTTCATGCACTTTTAACCATTCCATAAATCTTGTGCTTTGGGCCCCTGGAAGCATGAAAATCACTTTAAACATGCTAATTTTAGCTCTAACACTGATGATCCACCTACAAATGTGAACTGACGTTCAAAAATAAGACATTTGAAAACGGACCATTTTCCACATTTCTGAAGCATGACGTAATGGGGGGGTGTTATCTCTTTTGTCGAAAATCAGCCGTTTTTGCTCGAACATTAAATGCCTCCAAATGGTATTTAATTAACTTCCGGAGCCCCTGGAAGCATGAAAATCACTTTAAACATGCTAATTTTAGCTCTAACACTGATGATCCACCTACAAATGTGAACTGACGTTCAAAAATAAAACATTTGAAAACGGACCATTTTCCACATTTCTGAAGCATGACGTAATGGGGGGGTGTTATCTCTTTTGTCGAAAATCAGCCGTTTTTGCTCGAACATTAAATGCCTCCAAATGGTATTTAATTAACTTCCCGGGGTGAAGAAACCCTTTTTGAGAACTCAGAGTGAGTAAATTGGCCATTTTCATGCACTTTTAACCATTCCATAAATCTTGTGTTTTGGGCCCCTGGAAGCATGAAAATCACTTTAAACATGCTAATTTTAGCTCTAACACTGATGATCCACCTACAAATGTGAACTGACGTTCAAAAATAAAACATTTGAAAACGGACCATTTTCCACATTTCTGAAGCATGACGTAATGGGGGGGTGTTATCTCTTTTGTCGAAAATCAGCCGTTTTTGCTCGAACATTAAATGCCTCCAAATGGTATTTAATTAACTTCCCGGGGTGAAGAAACCCTTTTTGAGAACTCAGAGTGAGTAAATTGGCCATTTTCATGCACTTTTAACCATTCCATAAATCTTGTGTTTTGGGCCCCTGGAAGCATGAAAATCACTTTAAACATGCTAATTTTAGCTCTAACACTGATGATCCACCTACAAATGTGAACTGACGTTCAAAAATAAAACATTTGAAAACGGACCATTTTCCACATTTCTGAAGCATGACGTAATGGGGGGGTGTTATCTCTTTTGTCGAAAATCAACTGTTTTTCCTCGAACATTAAATGCCTCCAAATGGTATTTAATTAACTTCCCGAGCCCCTGGAAGCATGAAAATCCCTTTAAACATGCTAATTTTAGCTCTAACACTGATGATCCACCTACAAATGTGAACTGACGTTCAAAAATGAAACATTTGAAAACGGACCATTTTCCACATTTCTGAAGCATGACGTAATGGGGGGGGGTGTTATCTCTTTTGTCGAAAATCAGCCGTTTTTGCTCTAACATTAAATGCCTCCAAATGGTATTTAATTAACTTCCCGGGGTGAAGAAACCCTTTTTGAGAACTCAGAGTGAGTAAATTGGCCATTTTCATGCACTTTTAACCATTCCATAAATCTTGTGTTTTGGGCCCCTGGAAGCATGAAAATCACTTTAAACATGCTAATTTTAGCTCTAACACTGATGATCCACCTACAAATGTGAACTGACGTTCAAAAATAAAACATTTGAAAACGCACCATTTTCCACATTTCTGAAGCATGACGTAATGGGGGGGTGTTATCTCTTTTGTGGAAAATCAGCCTTTTTTGCTCGAACATTAAATGCCTCCAAATGGTATTTATTTCACTTCCCGAGCCCCTGGAAGCATGAAAATCACTTTAAACATGCTAATTTTAGCTCTAACACTGATGATCCACCTACAAATGTGAACTGACGTTCAAAAATAAAACATTTGAAAACGGACCATTTTCCACATTTCTGAAGCATGACGTAATGGGGG